>NC_039244.1:5819418-5861039 GCF_003368295.1 Carassius auratus | reverse complement strand
GTGTGTGGTCACTGTCTCTCACTTTTCATTCCTCAGCCTGTCTTCATCCTCCCATCTTGGTTTTATTTCCGCCACACTGCACCACTCCTCCTCTCCACACACAAATGCATATATGTATGTGTGTGTGTATATATATGTCATATACATTTTATGCACCACAAAATCGTCACATCCTTTGTTGAAGGGAATTTAAAACACAATGGAAACAATGTAAAGTGATACGGAAAACAATATTCCTAAGAAAATATCCAGTTTGAGTTTTTAGTTTAGCTGTATAAAAATTAAATCTGCTCAGACAAAGGTTTATTTTTTAAGGATTTTTATTTTGATGCATTTAAATTTTATTTAAAATTTGTATGCAAATGGAAAACATTGAATTTCCTTTAACCGGTTGTGTTCATATTGTGATAAAAGAAAAACGTATAATCATGATTAGCATCTTAATCCTTGAGTTTTAATATTTCATTCGATGCAGTCTAACTCGTTAACAGGAGATTCGCGAATGAATCATTCTTTTGAACGGTTCTTTTTGGTGATTCAGTCGAGCATATTTGCAGAGCGTATGCACTTTTTTACATTTTCTTTGTAATTTAATTTAAAATTAATTCCAACTTCATTGTATAAGTACAATATGTATTGTGTATATACAGATATCAGTTCGCTTACTGCACACTGATTGGCTTTCCTTCTTTATTATGATGGCGATTGAGAAAGTAAAGGACTTCATTACCCATAATGCAATACAGTCGCACCTGCGCTGAAGTCCTGCTTCGCAATTGGTCGAGAACAAAGCAGATGTAATAACCCAACGTGGGCACTCAGGTCACTCATTGGCCTTGCCTTTAATCTTGTTCGCCATTCAGAGTCCATCATGAAAGAGACGTTAAGGCTGCAGTGTTTGTACATTATGTTCTGTTATGACACGAACGGCTTCCCGCTTTGTTCTCTTTCAAACAGGATTTCATTTTAAATAACTGAGTTTATAATACTAATATAACATATGCCAGTATCAGTTAATTTAAACTGTTTTTATCACTTGTATTTTCCCCGTTTTATCCTATTTAGATAGTCTTCATAAGCAAATGTAAGCGGTCGACCTTAAGAGCAGCCTTGGCTCTCCGCAGTTAATGTCAATCTCATCGCTGAGAAGAGCTGCGTGCGTTTTCTTTTCTCTTCTGATCTTTCACCCCTTTCTCTTTCCCTCTCAATCTCTCATATATTTATTAAGATTTTCAGAATCCAATACACCCCTTGCTTGCTGCAGTTTGGCTCGTTGACAGCCAATTCGAGAACGAATCATTGTTTTGAACCGGATCTTTTTAATGATTCAGTCCTGCCGAATCGCAGAGCGTTCGTATTAATTATTATTTTGACATGCGTTTATTACAGAATGATTGCTATAAGTTCCCTCAAAATATATTCAACTTTGTAGAAATCACATTACAAACGACAGAGATTATAAATTTGCAGTTAGACGCAAGAGAGATTAACATTTTCGAGTCATAAATTAATTTAGGATTGCCTGTGGGTTTTCGCGGCTTTTAAAATGGCAAGTAAAATTTCGAGATGACGTCACTGTTTTGTTCTAAAACCGACATATTCATGCCTAAATCGTGAATTAATTTGGTTAATTTCCTTCTCTCTCCAAACCCAGCGGTGACAATACCTCAAAATCCGCGGTAATAGTATTATGGTATTTTGGCTGTTTGACATGGTGCTTATTTAAGAGACTCAAGTGAACCATCTGTGAATTGGTTTGAGCGAACCGATTCGCTCGTTATTCGGACAGCGTGTGCGCGCAGGGTCAGCGCTGTTTATGTTCTTCTGATCTCCGACGCGCGCTCAGCGTGCACGCGCTCCACTCAGGATGATTTTGTTACATTGTAGCGCGGCGTAACTGTGCGTCATAAAGGGGAAGAGCGTTTGATCCAGGCGTATAGAACGTTTTCAAACTTTTCATCGGATACCTTGTAATTCTTAGACTACTCGAGAACGTTTGGAGCGCGGGAGAGCGAACCTGATTTACGCAGCGGACGCGGGGGGGTTCGGTGTCAGACGGTGATTCCGGACTCGGTCCTGACCATCCAGATCCCCGTGGATGACCTCCAGAACCATGTATCCGCACGGAAGACCCCAGGTACCGCAGCCTAATGAACTTTCCTTTCCAGGTCGTCTCTAGCGGATCGCTGAGTCGCGCGCGGTGGCCCGTTTTAACGTGCATAATGTTTGGTGTTAGGGTCAGGGTTACGGTCACGATGAAGAGTTAATTACAGCCCTATGGGTTCAATGATTGATGCACGGACTAAGAAAACACACAGGCCTGGAGTCCAATTACAGTCACCGTGAGATATATATAAATAAGTCTATTATTAAGCAGCCTTCATCTTTTAAGTTGTTCATGATTCTGTTCTGCATACAGAGTTTTATTTATTTATACACATCATTCTATATCTCAAACGCATATATATTATTTGACTATATTATATTTATCCTCATCTATATTACTTTACATTCAAGAAACCTCAAAAGGAACCAAACTCAGCCGGGGAAATCCTCCTGAAGCTGAATACAAAGCACTTATACATATATGTACATGCTCAAATGTTAATTAGACCAGGTGTAGCATATACATGCAAATAATAAACAAGTAATATATAAATAATTAGCACTTTTACCTGCTTTTAGCTGAATTACTAAAATTAAACAAAACACAATATGTGACCCTGGAGCACAAAAGCAGCCTGAAGTCTCTGGGGTATTAGCTAAAAAAACATTGTATGGGTCAAAATAATCAAATTTCCTTTTATGATAAAAATCATTAGGATATTAAGTAATCACATTCAATGAAGATACTTTTTTACATTTCCTACTATAAATATATATATATATATATAATTAGTAATATTCATTGCTAAGAATTCATTTGGACAACTTTAAAGGCAATTTTCTCAGTATTTTGATTTTTTTGCTACCTCAGATTCCAGATTTTCAAAAAGTTGTATCTCAGCCAAATATTGTCCGATCCTAATAAACCATACATCAGTGGAAAGCTTATTTATCTCAAACTCAATTTCGAAAAACATTTATTATATTAACTTAATTTACTTTCATTTTTTATTATTGTATATCAAACAGACATGCCAATAAAACTCTTTGAATGTAGAGATGGATGGGCAGATGTGCATGTGCAGAAGAGGAAGAATGAGGCATTATTCAAGGCAGAAATAAAGTAGAAGGACACAGGGAGAGACTTGTGGCATGAGTTTGCTCTGTGTGGCAGAGGAATGGACAGATGGATGGACGGCTGAATGAATGGTTTGTTCGAGTTATTGTTGCATGTTGCTACATATGGGTCCAGGCCACCCCACTCTCCACTGCAAATGTCATGTTCCATTATCGTTACTGGGCAACACGATACCACACACACACACACACACACACACATTCTCACACCGAGCTGCACTTCAAAGCCACCTTTGCTATGATGGCATGTTATTACAAGCCCATGGAGACCCAGTTTTGTGGAAACATGCATCAGATTTAACATGAGGAATTTTCGTGTGCATAATGAATAACCTTTAGAGACTGTGCAAGTGTGGTTTGCTTTGTTTAGTATGTGCTGTTTTTACATCTGTGTGTTTAGTGGACAGTATGTGGTAATACGTAATGACTGTGTGTGCTGTTGCCTGCTGGGCCGCTGATGATCTGACTCCAGTGGGCAGCTTCTGTCTGCTCTCAAAACCCTGTGGGATCTGATACAGGACGCTCGTGCCTGCTTTACACCTGGGATTAACATCTGCCTCTGTGATCCCATCCATTCAGATGCTGTTGTAGTTTTTAGAAATATTTAGATTTTTTTATCTTATGTTTTTATTTTAATATTAGATAATTTTTTGTCATTTTTGTCAATTTAATTATAATTTTTAATATTTATTGTAGTTTTTTCAACTAGATTTTTTACTGAAATTTTGTTTGGATGTTGTGTTCTGTCCTCTTCTTATTAACATGTTTAGACTGCAGCAGCATCAATTTATTTTATTTTTTTATTCATATTTTGAATTAGTTTTTATTTTTTTATTTTTTTGTGCATTTTTGTCATTTTTATTAGTTTTTGTTATATGTCTATTTACATTTTATTACATTTTGTTTAAGTTTTAGCACAAGTTAATCTAAATGTTGTTTGTTTTTATATATTTTAGTTTAGTTTAGTTGATATTTATTTTATTTCAAGTAACGACAAGTTTTGTTCCTTTTTTTTTTAACAGATGAATGAGTTGAGTTTGGCAGTCCTTTGTTATTGTTAAGGATGCATAATAAACATTATTATGTGAAATTAATTGAAAAGACAAAGGTAGTCACTAATGAGGAAACTAATGACTAATAACCAGTAGTCATTCTCTACAAGTATTAAAACAATATATTAGGAGGATTACTAAAAATGTATAAATAGATATGGAAATATCTAGGTATATTTTATTCTCAGGGATGCTCGATTAAGACAGTCGCAGTGCTTCATGGGAGTGGAGGGTCACTGCTGATCTCCTGCTTTTGGCGCATCTCGTGTTATTTTTAAAAAACAATTTCTGCATGGGGAAATGAATGTGATTTTTTTAGGTTTGGGAATCATACGGCCACACTCTGTTCAGTGCTGTGCATTTGTGATCGATTCACACGATTGTGACATTAATACCAGATTTAAGAGTCCTCAGCACGGTGAGAATATGTGTAAGAGTGATATCTGCATGTAAATGTGTGTGGTTGCCTGTATCTTTCGCCATCTGAGCCGTGTTTAATATCATTATATTGATGGTGTTAATGATTAGATCTGACACACACTAGCTTTATAACACTTAACATAAAATCACACACACATTTTAACACCTCTCAAAAGCCCACTCTGTCAGTTTTATATGCACATTTTTTAAAATAAAAATTAATGTTAAGTTAATATGGTTAATATTGTATGTTGAGTTAATGACAATTTAATTCTTACATGTGTTTTTGGATTTAACATATGCTTTTTAATAGCAACATAATTTTTTTTTTTTTTTTTTTTTTTGACATTTCCTAACAAAAAGCCATACACATTTTATTTTGGCATTGTCTAAAAAACCATTCAATACAATTCACTATTCAAAATATGGATAACTCACCTGTAAAATTAAATCAATTCACAAAATTGGACTGTATTTTTACAGACTTGTCTTAGAGTGCAGTCCATTACAGTTAATCACATACATCAATATTTGCGAGAAAAATGGCCACAAATAAAGAGCAATGGAGGCATCACTGACCTACAGTGCACTGCAGTGTTTTTCTGTCCTGAGATATCAAACAGCAGAGTGAGGATCTGTTTACAGGAGGTTGTTGGACTCGATCTGTGCTATATTTTTATCTGTGTACATATGTGTTGGGTGGACTGATTTGGCCGTTGTGTCACGTCTAATGTCTGGCAGCATTAACACTGTTGTCAAGACACTGTCGTGTTGTGTCAACTTAAAAGTTCATCTTTGAAAACATATTCATTCTGTGCCGTCTGCTCTCAATAAATGTGGCTTAATGAAATATATAGCACATAGCAGCAGCTGAGACTGTTCTAGCTGCAGAATTTGCAAAAATGCACTTAGGTGCTCCTGTCGAGCTTGAATTTCTCACATGGTAGGAATAGTTCCCTTAAAAATAAGCATTTGCTGAAATGTTACTCATCCCAGGCCATTCAAGATGTAGATGAGTATTGAGAACAGATTTGGCGAAGTTTAGCATCACTTGCTCACTCACCAGTGGATTCTCTGCAGTGAATGGGTGCCGTCAGAATGAGAGTCCAAACAGCTGACTGAAACATCACAATAATCCACACCTCTCTAGTCCATCAGTTAATGTCTTGTGAAGAGTAAAGCTGCATGTGTGTAAGAAACATGCTTTTATTAAGATATTTTAATTTTAAACTGTCCCTTCTGGCAAAAATATCAATTATGAGTCAACATAATCCATAATAACTCTTCTTCCAGTGAAAAAGTCCCTCTCCTGTTGTCCTCTCACATTAAAATCCACCCCAGCTTTGTTTAGAGCAGGTTTGGACAGTTTGCTTGTAAATCGAGGCAGATTTCTCTCCTTATTCGGGTATCTTTTTTTTTCTGAAGAAAGCAATATTATGTTTGGAGGACTCTTTTATTATTTCTTTTTTGTCATTGTGATGGTTTTAAGTTACTGATGGATTTAGTTCTTACAAACATGCAGTTTTTCACTTCATAAAACATTAACTGATGGACTGGAGAGGTTTGAATTATTGTGATGTTTTTATCAGCTGTTTGGACTCTCATTTTGACGGCACCCATTCCATAGGTGAGCAAGTGATGGAATGCCGAATTTCTCTAAATCAGTTCTGATGAAGAAACAAACTCCTCCACATCTTACATGGCCTGAAGGGGAGTACAATTTCATTTTTGTTTGAACAATTGCTTTAATCATTATTTGTTTGCACAAATTAATGGCGTTAAATGAATATATAAAATGAGCAGCCCTAATAAACAGATAAAGTGCAGCGGCTGCATGCGTGTGTGTGTGTGTGTGTGTTGGAGGCGGCGGTGCATGGTGTCAGTTCTCATCAGAGCAGTATTGTGTATCGAGGCCTTAACAAGCTGCTCATCAGAGCTGATGTACAGTACAGATTCAGTCTCTTGGAATGAGACGATCCCTCCGAACAGATGTGCGTGTTTTTTTCCTCCCAAACTGTGCTGTTTTTTGTCAGTTGCAGCAATCTGCACAGGAAGCATCTATTGGGAAGGCAGCAGGTTCATGTGTCGTTTGCACACTCGCGGCTGTTACTGCTCTTGTATTTGTGCCACATGTGCTGAATATTTCAGCAGCCTACGGTTATTCACGGCTCTGTGATTCCCCCTCCCCTCTCCGTCTCTATCTCTCACAGTAAACAGTGTGAGATAGATGACTGCGTTCTTTCAGGGCTGCTGTGAAAGGAACAGTCTGTGTGACAATTCATGGCTCTGTCCCGCTGGACAACACCCTCTTGTTTCCTGACCATAGCCTTGATTCCTCTCAATATCTGCTTTTCACCATAGAAATATATCGCAATACTTCATTTTTTGGCATTGTCTATCAGACAAAATATTATTTTATTTTGATGCAGAAGGCATAGTGCAGGTATCATCATTTGTCATGTCTAACTGACTTATTGGTTTAGAACAGACTAAGAAACTAGTTAATATATTTTTATAAGTCATTTTTTATTGCAAGGTCTAACAGACAATTTTTGTTTCTTTTCGTTTTTAATGTAAAAGACGAGTGCGAGTCCATACATCATTTCTGTTTTACAGCTTTACAGTGTCAAACAGGAAAACAGTGTGTCAGTAATCCAAGAGCACAATAACAGTCATTGTTCCTGCTAAAGTCAGTTCATTGATGATTCAGTGATGTCATCATCCAGTTCAGCTCTCTTTCAATGGTGTCTGTGCAATCGCTCAAGCGTCCCCAACTTAGCAAGCCAGACAAATGTTGTAGTTTGTTAGAAGTGCTGTTAGCTGTTAGTGCTTATTTATTTGCCAATTTGTAAATCTCTTTGTTTTTTTTTGTTTTTTTCTGTGTGTTGTTGTCTCTGTGTACTGGAAGCTTATGTCACTAAAACAAATTCCTTGTATGTGTAAGCATACTTGGCAATAAAGCTCTTTCTGATTCTGATTCTGATTCTGATGGTCTGGCCTCGATCAGGGGTCATATGAAGGTGTATATTGAATATATGCCTAGTCAGTCTTGTGTTTTTGATAAAGCTGACAAAACAAAGCTTTTATTGTCAACGGCAGGGCCATATAAAGTGTCCTTTGTGCAGTCAGTGTGCGTGTGTGTATGTGTGTGTGTGTGTGTGCGTGTGTGTGTGTATCAGAGGATTAATTAAAAAAGCATGGTGTTTGTTTATTCAGTGTATTTTATTTCATTTCATAGAGCCATAAGTCCCTACAGCGTAATCATACAAGTTGTTTAGCAAAATGAGAATACACACAAAATGCTCAATTTATAGTTATGCAATACCAAATAAAACTTTTTTTTTTTTTTTTTTGAAAAACATATATTACATGAATCTTGTATGTTAAATGAAGAACTGAAAGTAGAATATGTATTGTATTGTCCTCCTGAGATTACCTAACATCATCACCAAGCTAGTCCCATTACAATGTAGAAATAGTTAATAAAAGGCTATATATAATAATGATGGCTGTTTTGGAGTGATGTCCCTCACAATACTCGTGTGTTTTCAGGCTCCGCTGGTGTCAGGCCACGCCGGCATGAAATTCACAGTCCTGGAAACTCTCGACCATATAAAAGAGGAATTCCAGCTGTTTCAGGCCCAGTATCACAGGTACAGACACAGCTCCTTCATTTCACCTCATCCAGGAGGATTCTGCACAAAAACTCTCCAAATGTAACTCAACCGACTCCTGAAATCCAACCAGAGTTGAAACGCTTCCCGGGTTCTTTGATGTTTACTGCTGTTTCTTCATTTTCTATAACTTCATCTACATTTTACTCAATTACGCTGTGATTTAGATGATCTACATCCTCTCTGAACTGCAGTTGCGATCACCTGTGTAAAGCTGATGGGATTATCAAACCATAATGCTCTAAAATCACTCCAGCAGCTAGAAACGCTTGTATTGGCTGATACAGACTATTAGCCAGCTAATCCTGATAGTCTCATTAGGACCAACTACAAAAGCTACTGAACCTCTTTCTTTAGAGCAGTAAACATCAATTGAAGTTATGAAACTGGATTGGCTTCACTAATACAATATAAGTCTATAGTTGAAACATATTTATTGTAGAAGTGGTTCTGTTTCATGTTGGAAGGGCTGATATTGAGGCCTAATCCACCACTGTCACATGACGAGGACACAGTGTCACATGACCTCACAGCGTGTGTTGTGTTCTGTTTTTCAGTCTGAAGCTGGAATGTGAGAAGTTAGCGAGTGAGAAAACAGAGATGCACAGACATTATATCATGGTAAGAGTGAAATCGAGCAACATTACCCATAATGCCCAGCTGTGACTGAGCTGATAGTACTGGTTGATTGATATGTGTTTTTGAGTGGCCAGTTTGCTCTTGACCAATATAATGGCAGTGCAGATTGTCAAAGACGCCACAGAAATCCTGGGATAAAGTTTTTGTTCTATCCAGCTGTATTTACTACAGCATCCTAGTAAAAGATATAACACTTGAAAAGAAGATGCCCAAAAAAGGTGGCCTCCCCCAAAATTGTGCATGCCCCCTCACTTTGTGTGTTGTGCACTATATGAATGCACTATAAATCACTTTGAATAAAGGCGTTTGTCAAGTGCTTAGATACAAATGATGATCTACACACATTAATATGAAAGACAGTGAGTGTCAGGTCTTTCTCTATGAATATGGGTTAGTTCTGGCCTCTGGTAACACATGTAGAGTATTTCTGTCATTTAAGTGGATGGAAGTGTGATTTATGTTGTGTAACTGAACTGCCCTTGTTTCCTTCCACAGTATTATGAGATGTCTTACGGGCTGAACATTGAAATGCAGAAGCAGGTGAGTGACTGATGTGCGGTTTGCAGCCTGATTTCATTACAGATCAGCAGGATCTCTGTGTAATGAGCTTTACAGTATGAGGTGTCCTTGTGTGCCGGAATTATGGGGTCTGGTTGGCAGGTTGCCAGGTGTCTGATGCTATTAGATGAACAAATGAATAAAAGTATTCATATATTTCAATAAAAACCATACTGACCCCAATTTTGAATGCTGGTGTACATGCATTGCTGTGATATGGTTAAAGGTTTTGAACACTTGAAATGGCTTTGATAAAACTGTTTCTGTTGCAGCTTATAAAACACATATTATTATTTATTAAACACTTCTTATACCATGTAAAAAAAAGTGTATTATTATATGTGATATATGTAGACTTGCACATGAAGGTGTAGTGATACAGATGTAGAGTTAATATTTATGATGCGTGCCTCTATACTGTATTCTGTTTTACAGCAGCTTTAATGTTGCTCATCCAATCAGATTTCAGAGCTAAAACCAAACTATCTCTGTTTTCCTCAAACATATTTAAAAGAAAGCTTACGTTTTTTCTTTGTCGTTTTGAGGAGAGATGTACTGTATCCATGCGATGTGCCTGATTCAGTGTTTTGTTGGGTATTTACTCTGAAGCAGGGTTTAAGCCTGACTACTCTATATGAGCAAACACACACACACACACACACACGCTAGAGTGGGCTAATCCAGATAAGACCCCTGCATCTCTCCTCGTTTTCCAGGCCATCTGTTGGAAATGCCTGGATTTGAGAGTGTATGTGGGTCAGAGTGTGTGGGATCAGCCTGAATGGAAGTGTGTGGACATATGTGTGCTCTGTGTGTGTGTGTGTGTGTGTGCGGTGTATTAAAACATCTCTGTCAGTCAAGAAAGATATCTATCTATCTATCTATCTATCTATCTATCAATTGTTCTTTTGTTGTCATTGTTCTATCAGCTCTTTTGTTTATATATCACTTTATAAATCATTGTTTTTTAACTCTTAATCATTTTCAATAGTTTTTCTTTTATTGTTTGTCATTTGTAGTTTTTCTTTCCACACAAATCCTTAAAAGTTTGCGAATATGTCATTGTAATCATTTGTTTTATCATTCATTGGTAATAACTAACTTTAGTAAATTTTATTTTGATGGCATGTATGTTTTGATGATGAAATGAGATTTTTGTTAATGATATACAAAAACGGTGTCAAACTGTAACAGACCAAACTTGAATCAGATTTTATTAATCTATCAAACCGCTGATCTATAGATCAGGTTAACAAACACACAGGGCATAAAAGATTTCTTCAGATATAATAATAAAATCTAATGTGAAACGGTCCTGAATGAACAGCACACACTGACGCATTAGCTACTGTTCAAAGCAGTAACCCTGAATTAGCCTGTTTTCTTCAGTATGTGGTCTGTTGTTTGATGGGAACTGTGTGTTTGTTTCTGCAGGCAGAGATTGTAAAGCGGCTCAGTGCTATATGCACTCAGATCATTCCACTGCTGTCCCAAGAGGTGAGCGAACACACACACACACACACACACGCTCATCCTCTCCAAGCTGCTCTCCCCCCGCAGGCTGTTTACACATGAATTATTTATAGCAGAGGTGGTCATCAGCAGAGAGCTTCCAATCGCCCAGCTCTTTCCTGGATCAATATTTCATACTGTTCTTTTCTAAGCCACGCTGAGTGAATTCGGTTATTTTGTAATCGCAATGCCTTCTGGGAACATCAGGTCTGCCACAGAGACAACAACAACTCTTTTCAGTTGACCTGCTGTTTGTGGCACACGCGATTCTGCTTTGTTTGTGGTTCTTCACAATGAAAGGCGCAGTCGTGTAGCAGGTTTTGCCTTGGGTGTAGTTTTGCATGTTTGGTCTTGATCTTTGAATCTCTTCTCTGTTAGCTGGTTTGTTTTATTCATGCTTCGTGTGTGACGGTGCATGCTGAATTTGTGTGTTCTTGCAGCATCAGCATCAGGTGGCTCAAGCAGTGGAAAGATCCAAACACGTTAGCATGGCCGAGCTCAACGCTATCATCGGGGTGAGTCTGTTCTTTTCACCCTAATCAGTCAAATTTCAGTAGAGTTTTCAGTCTGACCGATGAGAAGAACAAGCAGGCCCTTGATCAGCCTCATGTTTTTCAGCTCTGCTCGCGATTGTTTAAGCTGACTGAAACGAAAAATGTATATAATAATTATGTTTAAAATAAAATGTCAAAATATGGATGAAATAATTTCCCATCATCATTCAACATAACATATATATTTATGTAAAAATGAAACATCAATCTTATCAATCTTAAATTATACAAATTAAAAGTGTTCATATACATTTTTATTGTATTTTAAATGATTAAACACTTCTGGCTGACTAATGGGTAAAACCTAGTGGTTTGATGAATGGTGAAAGATTTAAAATGACAATTAATAAGTATTTTGGGTTCTGCAGTGTGATCCTTAAATATTCTTTTGATGTCATCTAATGATTCTTATATGCCTGATAAGGCAGGTTTGTTATACAACTGTTGTTGCACTGAATTTCTTTTTTTTTTTACAATATAATTTAAGGTGTCTGTTACACATTACATATACTGTACTTACTATTATAATAACAATTAATTATGCCTAATTACATGCAAGTAACACAAATCCTAACCCTTACCATATAATAAATACATGTAGTTATTTATTATCACTCAGTACTTATACACTGTAATAAGGACACCTTAAAATAAAGTGTAACCAAATGCTTTTTACATAAAAAAGGTTTTACATTGACTTGAAATGCTTCTCTCCATTCCCTCTTTGTAGCAGCAGCAGTTTCAGCATCTATCCCATCATGCCCAGGGCTTCCCTCTGACGCCACACCCCTCAGGACTGACCCTGGGGGCGGGTGTAAGCCTCATGGCTCTTCCCGGGGGCTTCCCGTTCCCCCCGCACCTGGTGCCTAAAGATGACATCGCTCTCCTCGAGCCCCTGGACTCCAGAGGTGTGCGGGAATCTATTAGTGGTTTAAATCTAGAGTTATTTCAAATGATGCTAGTTCTTCTTGTGTGACATTTAATTTATGCAAAATAACTGTTACCACTATCACATGAAGCCTGAACGCTTTTTGCATACTATATACTTGTAGGGAAATAAGTATATTCAGACATGGACGCTCCAATTATTGGCATTACATTTAATGAAATTTGTGAATTTTCCTTCAGCTAGAGAAGTAGTCCCACCTCAAAGTGGTGACTTAGACATCCAGACAGCTCAAATAGCAACTTTTGTACAGATTTTAAACTTTACAGTTCTTCTGGAAAAGGCCCAAAGACTTCCATTGTACGTGCATTGGTGCAAATGTGATTTTTGCTTCTTTTTTCAATGGTCTGTAGTAAGCCACAGCATGCCAGAGATTTGCTCCGTAGACATTAGATTGAAGTTAATCCGAAATATTCCTGATATATATTGTGAATGCTCGAGATAACAGGATCATCAGGTTTCAATGAGTCAATCCTTCTGTGTCTCTCTTTGTTTCTGTAGATGGAGCTCTAAACAGGGTGAGTATTACACCTCAGTGCTTTGTGTGTAGTCAACTTCTCATTGGTCCATCCATTAGAGAAGAAGATTATTCATGTGTCTGCATGTAAGGATTGCACTGCTGATTGGATTTTAAATGTTTAATTGGATTTTTGTATAGAATTGCATTTTTGGTAAATAATGTACCATGTTAAATGACATGCGTGAGTGGGGTGGCCAACCCTAGCTCCGCCCCTTTTTATACACTGTTTAGACAGTTATTTATATTAACACATATAGTCTACATATCTACACATGCAGATAGTGTTAGATTATAGTGTGTTTATTGTGTATTGTGTGTGTGTGTGTATTTCAGAGCGCCAGCGGCTCTCCGGTGGGCCTTCGTCTGGGTCTTCCTCCTCCTTCCTCTTCCTCTTCCTCTCACGCTGATATGGACACTAAACGGGGCAGCGCAGAACAGACCAGCATGGGACGAACACGGAGGGTAAGTCGAGACCAAAGTTTAGAGTTTCTAAGCGTCTCTTTTACGATGCGTTACAAGTCTGTGTTATTTTCACTTGTGCTGCCATGTTCAGCTAAACGACATCCCCAGACTGCCGACTGTGATTGGATATTAATGATCATTATTTATTTAAATTGATATCATTTCATCCCTGATTCACTGACTTGTGAATTCACTCACCAAACCAGAGACAAACTGCTCAGATGTTGTTCTTTCATATCTAAGTATTAATAAATCTCAGATGTTTCTTCCATAGTTCCTTTGGAGAAATAAAATATAGACACAAATGAGTCAATAGTTGCCATACAGTAGGGTTATGGGCCTATAAAATGAATGAACGTCAATATTGAGGTCAGTGTTATTTTAGTGTTAAATTAGTTTTTGTTTTTATATCTTCAGTTCTTATTTTAAATCTTTTTTGTTATGTGCTTTTGTCATGTTTAAATATAACTGTTGAGCTTTGATTAATTATCATTTTGGTTTTGGCTTCTATTTATTTTCAGTTTGTTATTTCAGTGCTTCATCTTAAACCTACTTCATTTAGTTGCCAAGGCAGCATTTATAATTTGAGATTTTCCACAAGAAAAAAGAAACAAGAAAAAAAGGATCTAATATTTTTCTATCTTCTTGTATTTGCTGTGTTTTCGATGTTATCTTGACATAGTTTGGGACAGTTTAAGAAATGTTTGCGATCTCTTCTAAGACTCATGTACAGGAGAAGTCTCCTCACTGAAGTAATTAGTGTTGGTCTGATCATGTGTGTTTCTTGCAGGAAAGTGGCAGTAAAAGTGAAGACGCTCTCAGAAGAGACGCCACTAAAGAGGTGTGAAAACAGTTTCTGGCTTTCTCTCTCTTTCATTCAACGGCAGTCGGTTTTGTTCCAGTAAAGCTGGTTACATAGTTATTCATTTCCTGTCACTGAAGAGTAGCCTGCAGCTGATTGGTCCATATCAGTGAACATTCTGAGCCCTGTCTGGTGTAAATACAGTGCAAAATCATTGGTCTGTGCTTCAAATGATACTTCTCAATCCCACAGCCTCAAACACTGTTGTAGTTGCTGATGCTTTGTTATTGATGACATCTTGTCCTGTCTGTGTTTGCAGAAAAGTGCATCACCCGCAGGAGTCTCTCCCAGATCGCCGGAAGGGAACGGACTGAACAGCTCTCCAGCGCTCAGAAAGAATCCGTCCAGAGAAGACTGTTCCTCTCCTCAATCTCAGCCGCGCTCGCCCGGACTCTGCAAGAGCCCCACTCAGGTACAGTGATACAATGATTTATACAAATACACAACATTTCTCATAAAATAAGGTCTGAAACACACCATTGATGTGTTGACGATGTTCTTTTCATGCTATTTAAATGGTTTGGTAATCATAGTTTATCAAAAATATCTAGGGCTCTATGATATCCATGATACAGAATCACAGAATCCAGTCATGCAAATGGATTTTTACTGTATAATGTGAAAAGTCATGTTATTTGCCAAGGTGTGGATGAACAGATCAAAAGTAGTGCTGTACACTTAATCAGATCTCTATATGGACTACATATAAGACTGCTCCTGAAATATGAAGTGGCCAAAGAGCGAAGGCAGTTGTTCCGATTTATTTAATTAGATTTCAAAAGATTTAATAAATTGTTGAGATTTTATGCATTCCTTTGATTACCTCCATTTTTGAAAATAAATTTGTATTAAATCATAAAGCACAGAAATGATTATTTTGTTAAAGTTTTGTGAGTTCAGTACGATAGAGATCCTGTTTTGATTAATAGAATTGAAATATACCATTAAAAACCTAATCCAGAAAAATAAAAAAGCAAATCATGGCATTTAAAAAAATTCATCTTATTGTTAAAATTGTAATAGTAAAAATTAAAACATTGTTAAAATTTTAGGAATTCATTGATTAGACATTCTTTTTGATTATTAAAAAGAAAAGAAAAAAGAAAACAGAAATTATGGAAACATAACATGGAATTTTTAAAAACAAAACACTTTTCATAGACCCCTTATATTGTTAAAACTGTAATAAATTATTACATATAATATTGTTCATTTAAATAATTAGACATTTTCTTAATACAATTTTATTAAACCATTAAAAGCGTGATCCAGGACACAGAACAAAACAAAATTAAAGGAAAAATCATATTTTCCTATTGTTAAAATTCTATTAAATGATTATTAAATGAAATGATTGATTAGACATCCTTTTAATTAAAGACCCTCAGAATTTGGGGAAAAATAAAATGTATTTCATAGTGCCCTAGATATTATATCTAATAGTTTTCTTATTAAGAAAGAGGGCTGGTTCAGTTGTTTTCCTCTCTGTGTTCTCAGGAGAAAGTGAGATCTCCTTCTTCTTGTCCTTCGGCGTCTCCTGGCTCTCCAGCACCTCCCCGTCCTCTCTCGTCTCCCGCTCTCAAACACTAGGTACGTCCTGACTCCTGCTCTTACAGCTCACAGTAAGCGTGGGCGGCAGGGGGATGGTTTTTCAGCCGGCTGTGATTTCATCTCTCGCTTGGCTCCAAATGGTTTTTCCAATTCCTGCAATTCCTTTCCAGTGACGAATGCTTGTGCACCTTGACGTCTGGTTTTCCTCACAGGACCCACTCCTGGCCATGGAGTGAGGCTAGTGAAAGACAGCCGCTACCCCTCCCCAGCCCGCCCTTCCCAGAATGCACGGGGCCAGTCCCAGAATGCACCGGGTCGGGCCCCAGAGTGCTCGGGCATGGGCATCAGGTGCCTTGTCAGAAGCCCTTCATCTGTCCTTGTGACCCTCCGAGCTGAACTCTGAGCGAACCGCATCTGTGTTCTCACACGCCGGGAGTAATCAGCCAATCAGCTGTCTGACAGCTCTGTCAGCCAATTAGAAAGAAAGCTGAAGATTCTGGTGAGTATTATATTTGTGTCTGTGTGTGTGTGTAATTTATTATTTTTTTAAATCTAATAATATATTACATTAAATATATTAATTTATATTTATATTTATTTGATATAATTTAGTTATTAATATGATCATATAATTGATTATATTATTTAATATCATATTATAATGTTTCTTATTTTATGAAAAAAAAATATATGTATATATGTACAAATACATTTTATTAAACTATTAATAAATTAAACATTATCTTTATGGCTAACAACTAATGATAACTATACATGAGCTTATTTTGTCCAAAACAATCTATTTACTAAAACACTTCTTTAGTAACCTAGTAAACCTTTACTGAAATGAACATATCATTTCCAAAATGTTACATTTTCACATTTCATAAGTCATGTGTAATTGTTAACATAAAAAGTCCAGATTCAAAATAATAATAAAAATGTAAATCATATAGACAGTTGAAAAACAACAATTTAAAATATAAAAATTAAAACATAAAAAAAAAACCTTACTTTTGTAATATGAAATATTTCTGAGTAAAATAGATATTGCAATGAGGAAAAAATATAGTTTGGCATCAGTAATTAATTTTTATTAAAGTGGTGTTTAATGATCCAAGTGGACATACCTCGATTTTTGAAGAAAGATTACAAAGACAATAAATAAATTTGAACATTATTGAGTCAGATATTATTTTTAATCATTCATTTCACGAAATTCATTGTTTATTTGATGATGATGTATTTTGTGGGCTATTCATTTAGATGTTTCCTGAAAGCTTGGTTACTGAAAAAAATTAACTGCATTAACTCCTTTAACTGCAGCTGATACGGTTTCTGTTGTCTTTCAGTGTGACAGGCTTCTCCGTATCATCTCCCTCACAGAAATGGACTGAGATGCTTTTACTGCCAGTTTTGTGTCAAAATGAGTTCAAGACTAAGACTTCCAGACAAATGGATGTTAAGGAGTTCCTGTTACAGCACCATTTCACGTATCTCCCCCAAGAGCTTTCAACGGTGTCAGTAAAGAGCTCCAAACACCCTGAAGTTTCCCCAGCACACTTCATTTAGTTCCATTCGAAGAGAAATTATGCAGTTTTTTGCGTGTAATAAACAGGCTTCTGTTATTCAAATATGAATACTCACTTTAAAGCATGAGAACCTGTACTGTGTTGTGAATAAAATCATAGTCAAAGGATGCTGTTAGTGTTTTCATATTCACAATACAGCACAATCCGGAGTTCTTGATTACATTTTAAAATGATTAGTGCATAATAAAGACAAATTGAGTACGCAAAGTTTGATTGAAATATTATTTTATTAAACAAATTCATGTCTGTTTTTCTCCTTTGGATCATATGCACAGAAAGCCACCTAGAAATGAACTCTGTATGTTTGAACTGTAAACCAGGACAGGTCAGGCTTTAATCAATCTCTGGGTTTTAAAAGGCTGCCATCTTTTGCTGTACTGCTTGATTTCAACACTAGGCGGCGCTCTAATCAAACACACATCAGTCAGAGCAGGTGTACGTTTGCTTTGCTCCATGTGGAGCTAGTTAAGAGATCTTCACCCGCTATCTACACAAATGTAATGGCTTGACTGTTTATTTTCTAACTTTTCCAAAATGGGGTTAACGCAAACTGATAAAAATAAATTCAAATGTGTTGACTCGTGCTCAGCTGACGTCAAACACTAATAGATTTGGTGCATCTAAAATCATTTAACAGACGAGCCAATCTTTTGGCTGAAATGGCCACAGTTTTATCAGACTGATGTAAGACAGCACCATGAAATATCACAGGTCAAACGCAGGTCAAACATCCCAGAATACTTTGAGGATGAAGCACTGGAAACATTTCCTGGTGTCTTCTCACTAACACCAATTCTTGACGAATACCGGGACAGAAGTGCAAAATGAAACCTTTGGGTATCATGGGGTTTTCATTTTAATTTAGGTGGAAACTGCCTTCACACAATTATTTTATTTTATTTTTTTCTTGTCAGTCACTCGATTTGTATCAACATCCACACGGTTCAAAAACTGATTAAGGAATCTTGCATTGGAATATGATTTGGTTTCAAACTGATTTCTGCTCCATTTCTGGAATTGTCACCTTAGAAAATCTTACTGTGCTCACAAATAAATATTTTGCACATGTACTGCATTCTCTTCTGCTGTTATTACCATGGTTTTTATAAACTAAATCATAAAAAAATGAAATAAATGTAAACTAAAAATAAAATACAAAATACCTAAAACTTATTTTATTTCAGCTAGTAGATAAGGCAACATTTCTAATTTTAATAATTTAAATATGATTTGTTAAAATAAATAAAACTATATCTCAAATAATAATAAAAAAATAAATCTTGAAAAAATAAATATAAAATGGAAAATATAAAAAGTCAAAATTTCTAAATATTATTTTTTTTCTATTGCTAACATCCTTTTGTCCAATCTGTAATCACATTTTCAAAACACTATACACAATTATAGTGTATACACTATATTGTTTTCACACAATATTCAGTAAATTAACACATTTCTAAAATGCTTAAATTTTATTTTCACACAAGTTTACCCCATACCAAAATCATAGATCTTTCTTATCTTTTTTAACACAGCATGACAGAAATGAAGACCTAATGTTCCAAACTTTAAATACAGTGTAAAGCCTCTCTACTTCTGCAACAACAGCAACCCAGAAGTATTGAAAAATATCTCTATATAAAATATTGTAACAACTGATAAGCATTTTTAATTAGCAGATCACTGAAATATTTAGAAATAGCTGATTCCAGTCTCAGTTGGAGGAATAGTCAGATGTAGATTCTCTTTCCATTACATCAACAGAGTAAAAAATTCCTCTTTGAATTGGTTTTGTGGATGCAGAACAACACAAAGAATCAAAGAGAGTAAAAAAAAAAATGCCTGGAGGAGGGAGAGGAGTACTTGGATCAGAAGAAGATAGGTAAGAGAGAAGAAGAGGTAAGGGAGGGTGTAAGAATGTGTGCTGGACTGTATATTTTTCGGTTTGTTTGTTTCTCCCTCTTACACATGTGGAACCTCTGAAAGCTTATTTCTGCTATGGAATATAAAGGGTAATTATAACACAGTTGTCTCACAGTTCTGACTTTAATTTCTTGCCATTTTGAATCTGATAAAGTTAGAATTGCAAGATGTAAACTCGTAACTCCAAGAACAGAAGTCAAAATTGTGAGATAAAAAGTTTAAAATTACTGTTTTTTTTTTTTTTTAAATCCTGAAACAAGCTTGCATAGTAACTAAAGGCCATGTATACTGTAATGTTGACAAGAACGAACACATTCAACACGTAAAATTGTTTTAGTTGAAGGTAACTACATTACTAAAAACAATTGAATTTTTGAACAATGAAACATTTTTCTATTGTCTATGCAAGTAGAACTGAAACGTCTATGTAAAACATGGAGAAGAAAGCAATGCCGTTTTTGTAAAGCCATCAACTGTTAGTATTTTGACAGTCAGTGTTCTATGATTGACTTTATGTTCCCATTGGATAGAAAGTAGTGCTAATGTTTTGTCCAAATGACTTGATTTTGAATTGGGTTTGCTGTGTTTTGATAGGGTTAGCATATGTAGAAAAAGGTATTCAGCATTTTGAAATGTAGAGTTTGTATTCATTTAACAAAATGTGGTTCCGGCCATAAAATTAACTATTTGGCTAAGTGTGTGATGTAGTTGTGTTGCTGTGTTAAGAGTTTAGAAAAAGTACTTTTAAGTAATGGTAAACACTTGTTAATTGAAAAAAACTGTAATAAAAAAGACATTAAAAAAACAACTAAATTAATTGAATCTTTAAATGAAAACATTTAATAAAAAACTTTATTTACTTATTTACTAAAACTAAAACAAGGAAAAATATAAATTCAAAATGTGAATTTAAAATACACTAAAAACATTCAAAATATAAAAAAACTGCAATAATATCTCAAAGATACTAAAATAACACTTATTAGATACTAACAAGATCTTCTTCAAATGAGGAATACAAATCTCAGGACTTTTTATATATAGGAGATTAAAATAAATAAAGGCAATTGAATTAAATATTATTTTTGTGATAATGGTTAAGTGATCATCTCTGACTGATTTCGAAGTGGAAAACTTTTTGGTGTGTTTCTCAAGAATCAGTGCTGCATTTAAAAAAAAAAAAAAAAAAAAAAAAACTCTTAGTAGTAGCAGGATGTCACGTGTCCATAACACAACACACAAATGAAAACCAGCCTGAAACCAGACCTACCTATAGACAATATAAAGAGATTTAATATATCCACTTTGCCTTGAGAACATTAAATGTTAAGTCAGTGTTTCTCAGATGTTTCCAGCCCTCCCTGTGTTTAACTGGTTACAATGAAGCTGGACTGTCCCTGAACCTCATTCTGTTTAAACAAAACAGGATTTATCTTACATTTTTGGCTGCTTCAGTTCCCACAATTCAGCGTTAAATCAAGGGGAGTTTTTGGCTGAACGGCACCGGACTGAAAATTTCATCCAATTGAAGGCACATGCTGAATATAAAAATGATATACTTCAATGCAGGAGAACATGCTATAAATAATTAAGTCACATGTACAGGGCATGTATTGTTACATACCAAGTATGCACCTTCAACACAAAGTATAAGCAAGAGTAATAATAATACTTGGCTTAGCAAACATGTCATGTAGATAACAGATGTTGAAATATGAAGTCTTACCAACTGATAAGATAGAACTATTAAAGATATCTGCACGGTGAACTTCGAACAGTTTCAAAAGATTTCATTCATTTCTGTTTTGAGCTCATTTACAGCAAGAGCAAAAACATTACAAAAGATGCTGTACAACTTTATTATTATTTATTTTGAACTGTATAAACAAATATAAAACATACCAAGAAAATAATATATATATATATATATATATATATATATATATATATATATGTGTGTGTGTGTGTGTGTGTGTGTGTGTGTGTGTGTTTGTGCATCAGTTAAATGCTATACACTCAAAACTTCTTATAAAGTCACGTTTGCCAATCAATACAAAATAATAATTGGCCTAAAAAATAATTGGTTCATGTAAAATATCTGGAGCTCTAAGAATTATAAGTGGTTCAAAATGATACAATTTAGAAGAAAAAGTTCAGTAGCTTCAATTTAATCAGACAATATTTTTTCTTAATGCACATTATTTTTTTATAATGCATATTTCACAACCAGTTTTATAAAATGATGTATTATTCATGATGAGGTTGTGTTCTCTCTCTCTCTCTCTCTCTCTCTCTCTCTCTATATATATATATATATATACACACACACTCTCTTAAAAATAAAGGTCCTTCACAATGCCATAGAAGAACCTTTTTGTCTAAATGATTCCATTAAGAACCTTTGAAGAACCTTTCTGACAAAAGGTCCTTGTGGCAAAAGAATGTTCTTTAGATTATAAAAAGGTAAGAAATAGATGGTTCTTTAAAGAACACTGAATGGTTTATAGTTAAACCAAAAATGGTTCTTCTATTGCATTGCTTGAAGAACCTTTTGAAGCAACTTTATTTTTAAGAGTGTATATATATGCACAATCTTACAGCAATCCTCCAAAAATACTCAACATTGCTCTGGAACATTCCACTAAAAACAATAGTTGCATTTCACACACATTGGCAACAGCATATAGGTGTAAACATGAGCCACAATCTTCTTCACATTCAGTGTGCAAGTCACTCTGTGAGCTCAGTCCTCATTTATTTTAAGGCCATCCGGTTTTCTGTGACTCAATTAGAGTCACAAGAGAGTCTCTGTTCCACATAGAAGCAAAAAACAGGGAGACATCATTCATTTTCACTAAATATGTCCATAAAAAATGGCAGCATTAGCAACTCACAGTAGACAGCAGGTTCTTTTGCACAGGGTTCAGATGAGCGATTGTCAACAACTTTAAACTAAGAAAGGAATGTATTTTTCAATAAACAACATGTATGAGAGGGGAGAGCAAAAAAATTAATTAAAAAAAAGGATTGGTTTTAATAATGAGCGAGTTGGAAAACTTTTATTTTTAATTATTAAAAAGTTTGCGCACATTAATAACAAAAAATATGAGAGGGGACAATAAAATATGTGCCAGATTACATTATTTATTTTCAAAGAGGAGGAATATTTGACGTTTTCCTTTTTAGCGGTAGAAAAATATTGAGAAAAGACAGTTCTTAAGAGTCTACGTTAAATCTAAAGATAATAATTCATTTTAAGATAAATAATTCAGCTCATGCTAGTGCAAATTGTATAAGGAATGCGTTTGTAGGATTTTAAGAAGAGATAGCACTACTTTTTCTTCATAGGAAAAGTACAGACACTCAGTAATTGTATTCCAATTTGCATAGATATTATTATTAAAATTAATATTTCAATGTCACCTGCACAATCAGTCTTAACGACTTGGTGATCAATTAGATTTTCAGCACTCAATGCTGAATTTCGCTTCGAGCTCCGAATTAACATAAATTAGAATTAGATAAAACAAGGTAAATTAGAGTAAATAATAAGTGTAAATTGAGACAAAATCCCAGAAAAATTTTCTTTGGAGAGATACAGGTATAATGGTTTTAATGGACCAATGATTAAAACGCACCGTCCGCTTAAAACAATTTTCTCATACGCGAAGACGCGTCGTGAAGAAAATAAAACTAACCTGATTCTTGAATTCACTGGTGATTTTGAGAGGCGTTTTCCACTGTAAATAAAACTAAACAATCATGATACTGTGGAAACATTCATCCCGATAATGTAGGTACAACATTTTCCAAGTTCATTGTAATCTACAATTGTCAGTTTTCTTGTCATGAAGGGTAGCTCCGCCCCTTAAGAATCCTCATTGGTTCAGAATCAGCATATAGCTTTATTATTGGCTGGGATTTTTACATTACAATCGGATCGGATCATTATACTGACTCGGATCTTTGATTCTCGTTCAGCAAAATGAACGAATCCTTTTTCAAGTCATTTAGTTAATTTCGTCCAATTCAGCAGAATATAATTAAATTGATACATGTTAATATTCAAATTCCCCAACACATCGATTGCAAACATTGACAAAAGATTGAACGACTCGGACCCCAGGACTCAGAAGATGAACTAATCATTTCTCTTTCCGGTACAGATTGCGTAGCCTCTAGTCAAGTCTATGGGGTTGTCACGTGATGAACGAACAACTCGAACCCGAAGACTCAGGAGGTGAACCAAAGCCACTAGAAAGCAAGCCTGCAACCTTTAGCCAAAAAAGCATAACGGCTAAAGATAAAGCTTCCGGTTTGCCAGTACATGGGAAAGGAGACCAGAGGCCTTTTTTTATTTTTATAGGAAACAGCTGATCATTTAATGAATCGACAGCCTATCAGCTAATCTCCAACATATTTTACACTAAACAATACTTCTGGATTTAACTATTTTTTGAGTTTACACCCCAAAAAAAATCAATTTTATAAGAGAAGTCACTGACTATTTGGGACAGGTGGGACACAGCTTTCAGCATTTCTCATTCATTCCTATGGCATCCGTAAACGACGATTGAGTGTCGCACAACTCTGACTGAAATTCTGTCTATAATGTGATTGGTTAAGGCATTGATATGTAGATGCCTCATTAGTGACTTTTACCATGGGCCACTAAACGCAAGCCGTCTATTCTAAACAAGCTATTGGATGTTGCGCATGCACTGTCCACACAAAATAAACGAATCCCTCGCTCAGACAACTCGTCGATCCCGAATCATATTAAAGATTCATTCAGTCAAGAACGATCCATCACTATGACGTTCAATTGGTTAAAACACAGGTGTGATAATATTAATTGATAAACAGCTGTTTAACCAATTAAATCGGATAGTTAACATTTACTGATCCTTACTGTTGGACGGTTAGTAAGACTCATTTTCATGAAATATACCGATATATATGTGCCTCGGTTAGCTAGTGGTTTTCAGAAAATTGCATCTTTATAAGAACGAGTTATGCGACGAAGAAATTAAGAGTTTTCATGGTAGACTTAAGTAAATTAAACATAAAAAAGTCATATTTTATAAAAATGATTCATGGTATACAGAATTTCTTCTAGATGTGTGCGGATATAATAACTAGTTTACCAATATGTTAAGTTTAGAACAGTCCCTAAACCTACCGCCACAGGAAAATACAATTTCTTATATATATAATGAAGTCACTTTAATTCTGACAATGTGAGAAAGACCTGTTTTGCCAAATGTTCCATGCTTCGACTTCCCTTTCTGGATTTCTTTTTCAGAGAAACATTAATTCTTGTCTTTTGATGACTTAGAAAAGTTCACTTTCTTTCCCATGCCTAAAGAATCGCTTCCAACAGCAGAAGTACAGCTAGTCAGTAAATGTCAAGCGGTGGTTTTGAGGTTGTCATGGAAACAGACCAGTTCCCCTTGGAGAAGTTCGTCTTTGTGCTCGGATTACAATAAAGTCCCTCACGGTTCATCAGATGTCAGGTGATCTGTGCACTTGGCGTATATGAGCATGCATAAGACAAAATCTGGTATAAAGCACGATCTGTAGAGAAGTTTAAAATCGAATATTAAGTGTTAGTTGATGAATTCACTCGCTGTCTCTCTGTGTGTGAAATGTGAGCATTATCCTGTGGAAAAGAGCGCAGTCGGAGCCAGTGTACAGTGTGTGTGGCTGTCTGTATGAGACGTGCTGCAGCATCCAGTGCTTCTGTGTGACTGCTCTCACAGGTCAAAGGTCAGGCTCATATTGGCCCTCTGTGGGAGTAATGGTTTCTGTCCGTGTCTGTGATATGAAGGCTGGGCTTGCGCTCGCTGTCTTCGTTTTCAGCGTTTTCAACATCCTGGCAGAGAGGGGGGCGCTCTTTAAAGAAGTCTGAGATGTATCGCACCTGTGAGGAAGACGAGAAAGTCCTTATGTAGCTTGTAGATTTGAAGTACAGTGAAATAATAATAATAATATTTTAAATATCTATTATGTTTTATAATTATATTTTATTATTTATTAAAACATATTCTTTAAGGTCCTGCAGATTCTTCAGTTTTCCAGCATCTTTGCATATTTGAACCCTTTCCAGCAGTGACTTTACGATTTTGAGATACACCAAGTTTTCACCCCCAGCTCTTCATGCATCTTGTTTCCTTCTGGAGCATCAGTGAATGTTTGAATCTTTTTAAATAGTTGTGTTTGAGTCCCTCAAATGTCCTCGGTGTGATAAGATGTAACTCAAAATCATAAAGTCACTGCTGGAAAGGGTTCAAATATGCAAAGATGCTGGAAAACTGAAGAATCTGCAGGACCTTAAAGATTTTTCTGAAGAACGCTGCTCAGTTTAACTGTTCAGAACAAACAAGGGACTCATGCACAACCATCACAAAACAGAAAGACAGTCGAGGATCATCAGGTAACAGAACACCGTACTAAAAACCAAGGGTTCCCAAACTTTTGAGTGGGGTTATTTTAATAATTTCAGCATTTTTTTTGTCTTGTGGAATAAATGTAAAAATATTTTATGTACAATATCTTACCCAGGACAGTACTAAATAAAAAATAACATGCATTTAGTATGATCTCTCATATTTTCACAGATTCTGCAAGGGGTGCCCAAACTTTCGATCCCCACTGTATATATATGTGTATATATATATTTAACCTTTAACCAGGTAAAACGTCGATAAATAAATAAATAATACTATATTTTATTATAATTTTTTAATAAATATATTATAATAGATTTATTATTACATATTATATTTTATAATTATATATTTATTAAATAATATATTAGATCTATTTAACTTTTAATCAGGAATATTTATAAATACACACACACACTTCATTATATTTATATATATATATATATATATATATATATATATATACACTTTGTTTTATTTTCTCCGTTTAATCAATTAATTAATTTATAATATTATAATAGTTTATTTATAATGTTCTTTTTTTATTTTGTAGTTTACAAGACAGGCAGCACAAGTAGTTTCATATAAATAAGACCAATTTTGACTGACCAAAAACCAAATAATTTGTAATTAAATTGATTTAGAAAATTAGTAATAAAAGAAAAAAAGAGCATGTTTCCAGTATATTTAAGTTCATTATGATTTTTATAAAACAATTTGAAAAATAAATTAATTTCCAGATTCCTGGTGAAAGACTATAATAAATATTTAAAAAATAACATAAAATAAAGACCTGTTTTTTATCCCTATGACAGGTGTATACAGGTGCTGGTCGTAAAATTAGAAAATCATTAAAAAGTTGATTTATTTCACTAATTCCATTCAAAAAGTGAAACTTGTATATTATATTCATTCATTACAAACAAACTGATATATTTCAAATGTTTATTTCTTTTAATTTTGATGATCATAAGTGACAATTAAGAAAAATCCCAAATTCAGTATCTCAGAAA
Source organism: Carassius auratus (assembly GCF_003368295.1). Taxonomy (NCBI): domain Eukaryota; kingdom Metazoa; phylum Chordata; class Actinopteri; order Cypriniformes; family Cyprinidae; genus Carassius; species Carassius auratus. The sequence continues at coordinate 5,834,069 of NC_039244.1, read as the reverse complement.
ATTAGAATATTGCGAAAAGATTAAATATTGAAGACACCAGGTGCCACAATCTAATCAGCAAATTAACTCAAAACACCTGCAAAGCCTTTAAATGGTCTCTCAGTCTAGTTGTGTAGGCTACACAATCATGGGGAAGACTGCTGACTTGACAGTTGTCTAAAAGACGAGAATTGACACCTTGCACAACGAGGGCAAGACACAAAAGGTCATTGCAAAAAAGATTAGCTGTTCACAGAGCTGTGTCCAAGCACATTAATAGAGAGATGAAGGGAAAGAAAATATGCGGTAGAAGAAGTGTACAAGCAATAGGGTTAACCACACCCTGAAGAGGATTGTGAAACAAAACCCATTAAAAAATGTGGGGGAGATTCACAAAGAGTGGACTGCAGCTGGAGTCAGTGCTTCAAGAACCACTACACACAGACGTATGCAAGACATGGGATTCAGCTGTCACATTACTTGTGTCAAGCCACTGTTGAACAACAGACAACGTCAGAAGCGTATAAAGACAAAAAGGACTGGACTGCTGCTGAGTGGTCCAAAGTTATGTTCTATGATGAAAGTAAATTTTGCATTTCCTTTGGAAATCAGGGTCCCAGAGTCTGGAGGAAGAGAGGAGAGGCACACAATCCATGTTGCTTGAGGTCCAGAGTAAAGTTTCCACAGTCAGTGATGGCTTGGGGTTACCATGTCATCTGCTGGTGTTGGTCCACTGTGTTTTCTGAGGTCCAAGGTCAACACAGCCGTACACCAGGAAGCTTTAGAGCACTTCATGCTTCCTGCTGCTGACCAACTTTATGGAGATACAGATTTCATTTTCCAGCAGGACTTGGCACCTGCACACAGTGCCAAAGCTTACAGTACCTGGTTTAAGGACCATGGTATCCCTGTTCTTAATTGGCCAGCAAACTCGCCTGACCTTAATCCCATAGAAAATCTATGGGGGACTGTGAAGAGGAAGATGCGATATGCCAGACCCAACAATGCAGAAGAGCTGAAGGCCACTATCAGAGCAACCTGGGCTCTCATAACACCTGAGCAGTGCCACAGACTGATCGACTCCATGCCACGCTGCATTGCTGCAGTAATTCAGGCAAATGAGCCCCAACTAAGTATTGAGTGCTGTACATGCTCATACTTTTCATGTTCATACTTTTCAGTTGGCCAAGATTTATAAAAATCCTTTCTTTGTATTGGTCTAAAGTAATATTCTAATTTTCTGAGATACCGAATTTGGGATTTTCCTTAGTTGTCAGTTATAATTATCAAAATTAAAGGAAATAAACATTTGAAATATTTCAGTCTGTGTGTATTGAATGAATATAATATACAAGTTTCATTTATTGAATGGAATTAGTGAAATAAATCAACTTTTTGACGATATTCTAATTATATGACCAGCACCTGTATATATATTCTTCATACAAATTCTTTGAAAATTACTGTAACATGGAGGACATTTTTTTGTATATTTATATACTCATTATTATTTTTCCAGTATTTTTTGTTTAATTTGGGCTTAATCATGGACATCATTTCAGAATGCAAAAAAAAAAAGTAAAAAGTACTGCCAGTGTTTCTGAAACAGGATGTATTTTCTTTATATTCACACTATAATTTGTCCTGTAATTCATGAGATTCAGTGCACTCACCGTGAGGACTGCGACCAGCGCCCCTTGCAGGAGCCCCACGACCACATCGCTCCAGTGGTGCTTGTAGTCAGACACACGCGTGTATCCCACATAAATGGCAAAGGCCACCAGGAAGAACTGAATTGTGGGCCTGAGGAGGCGGGCCCACTTGGATGCCATACGTGCCTGGACATACAGCTACACAAAAAAACAAGAAAGGATTACACAATAAGTTACGCAATAAAAGAGAATATGGGAAGAAAATGGAAAATCAGTTTTGAGGGTTCAGTAGCAGGAAATTAAATGCAAAGTTATGGGAAAGCACCTTGTGTGAATATGACCTGACAACAACAGACACGTCTGAACAAGAGTGAAGCAACCAGAACACTATTAATTCTCCCTCATGTCACTGCAAACCTTATGCCTTTTTTCTTGTTTCGAACACTTCATAAGAATTTTCAAAAAAGCAATCATGCTGTAAAAAAAGGCACACAGGTTTGAAATAAAATGAGGGTGAGTAAATGATAACGGAGTCATAATTAGTGGGGCACTGCTCCTCTAAGCACCGTACACTGTCTTGATTTAAAGTTGGAGACTGGGAATGTGTGCGGTCGTAGTTTAATGTCTCAGTGGTGCTTCCTGTTGCTCTGAGTGCTGTTCTTTATCTGTCTGTGTCAGCATGATTGCAGGAGAGGAAGGCAACTGTGACAACTCACCGCCAGAAACAACATGCAGTACATCCCGAAGGAGGAGTGACCGGAGTAGAACGACAGCCTGGCGCAGCACAGTCCACGGAAGAAGGGCAGACCAGACAGATACAAGACGACGACATAAGGACAAGGGAAAAGGAATCATTTAGAATGACACATTTATGAGTTATTCCTCACTTTCATACGGTTTCATCAGTGTTACAATATTTATTGCATATTCATAACAGCTTTGCAACAGCAATTATTATTATAAGCGTTATTACAACAATATTAATAACAGCAATTCTTGGTCAAAAGTGTTAATGTATTATTCAATACATTTTATTATTTTAAAATAAAAATAATAATTATTATAATTATTAATTTATTATATTTATTATAGTATTAATAAAAAAAATATTTTCAGATTTATTTTTCTTCATTCAAGCAAGTCTAAGTAATTTTGTTATATGCTGTTGTCATTTTTTCTTTTTTTCATCTAATACTTATATTTTATTTTATTTAATCATTATTTCGATTACCAAAAAATTTTTTTTAATAGTTTTAGCTAACAATAACATTACTGCGTGGAATAAAGTATAATTAAATAATTATTAATTATTTTTAATTAAAAATTATATAAAAAATATATAAATAATATAAGTAAATAGACAAAAACATTTGAAATATATTTTAATCTATACTTAATAATAATAATAATAATAATAATAATAATAATAATAATAATAATACATTTAAAATCATAATTAAATAATAATAATAAATAAATAAAAAATCACCTTATTGACAAATCAGCATTACAGAACTCAAATATATCCTTACAGAAAAAAAAGTACTACAGCCTTTCTAGTACGTGTACAAATCTATAATTATTTCAAGTCTCATAAGGACACGAGGCCTTTGAGAGCTCGAGTGAGACCTTTGAACTGTAAAGGTCAAAGCCTAAGAAAGCACAAATGTACTGGTCAAACAGGAAGTGTAACAACAGGTGACGAATATAAACAAATACAGGAAGTGAGGTTATCGGTTTACGACCTCTTTCACCGGCCCTTCCTGTCCTCTGCTTCTGTACCTGGATTCGGTCACATTGCGAAGGCTTCCCGTGCAGTTGATCACCAGAACGTAGCCCTTGCAATCTTCTGGAGCACACACCGCCATGAAGTTGGGCCGCAAGCGTCCGATGGTGTACTTGGCCATATCGGTCAGAGACTGGCTCACACACGCGCCGAACAGAAACGTCCCCACCACTTTATAGAGCGCCGCGGCGTACTGGTTAAAGTTCGAATTGGAGTGGAGACGTTTGGTGTAGACCAGGTAGGCCTCTCCAGAAATGATCTGCAAGTGAGAAAACAGCACAGTGTTTAGGTTTAAGGTTTCTTAGGGTGAATGAGTAAAACACTTCAAAATAAAGGTTCTTCATTAGCATCTATAGTTACATGAAAAAAATAATTATATTCATGGATGGAAAATCAATTCCATCCCACAATATGTTCTTCACACTCTTAAAAATAAAGCTTCTTTATTGGCATTGATGGTTGCATGAAGAATCTTGAAAATCCATTGAATCTTTCCATTCTACGGAATGTTCTTTATATTGGAAAACGGTTCTTTAGATTATTTAAATATTCTTTACACTGAGAAAAAGTGGGAAAAATTGCAATAGCTCATACATTTTTTATAATTTTCTTATGCACCTATGTGTTATGTAACATGCTTTTGAATTACCATTGTGTATCCGATGTGTTAGATGAAGATTCATTCTTAGTAATGAGAGTAAATGAAAGTCAGAGTATGAGTCTGTGTGATGTAGATGACTCATGTTTTGAATTGTATTCTCACTGATGAATCATGTTGAACCTATCAAAATGTTCTTTCAGAAAAAGTGGACACAATACCGAACCAACCTGTATGTTTTTGCAACCAAATTACGCCATAGAAAATTCATTTCAGAATGAACGCTACTGGTTGGTTCTCAAAAGTAGTTCAACATCAAAGTGATCCTAATCCTTTTAGCCAGTTATGATGAAACTAAAATGAATAGTTCACACAAAAATATGATTTCTGTGGTTATATATTCACCCTCATGTTTGGAACATAAAGGCCAATATGTGGTCACTTTGAGCTGAAGTTACTCAACAAAAGTAGCTCCTATTGAATTGTGCGCTACATTCTAACAAATTCATACAATAGCTCTGTGTGAAGAAAAATGAAATCTTCCTCTTCAGTGAACCAATAACATGATTCAGTGAGTTGAACTCATGAAACAATTCAATTCTTTTGGTCTTCTAGATTTATGGTACATTTTTGTTTTTTTGGAGCTGTTCTTTCCAACATAGGCTCTGATTTCCAACAAATGCATCAAGATGTTTTGTTTCTTCTGGCCATATGAACATAATCTATAATATTGATTCCTCCAGAAATATGCACAGATCAAGCATCATTTAAAAGTGAAAACATTCAAAAAAAGGTTCTTAACAAATATGTGGGTGGATTTTGATGTGTGAGAACAACAGGAAATTGACTTTTTCACTAGAGGACGCATTATTATGAATTATGTACTTATATTTTGCCTGAGGGTGAGTACATTTCATATTTATTTCAAATGGAAAAGAAAATGTGATACATTATTGGGTGGACTATTCCTTTAAGGGTTTGCTCAGCTGATTGGACAGTGGAGACTCACGATAATGATTGAGCAGGAAATGGTAACGGCCGCCATCATTTTGTGAGAGATGGTGTCTGGTCTGTAGGGATAACGGATGGTCTCGTCATCACAGTAAACGCCACGCAGGTACGGCTTGAACCTGATGGTCATTATGATGAACGGCATCGCCACTGAAACACAAACAACAGTGTTATTATTGGCCTCTGATGGCTGGCTTGGTAACACACATCAAATCAAATCAAATCATCTAGTGCATGTCTTTTGTTGAACAAAAAGAAAAATGCTTTTATAATAGGAAACAGAGAACATGCAAGTCGATCAGTATTTCTGTGATGCATACAGATATGAATGTGAAATCTGAAACAGCTAGTGTGCAACACGTCTGAAGGATTTTCACATCAAGAGACAAAGACTAATCATAAATGTCAAACACAACGCTGGATAATCCGGACACAGGAAGTCAGTGGGAATTATCGGCAGGGTCACGGCACCAGATGTGATTTCAACAGATGCCCACAACAGTATCTAGTAACCAGGAAAACATTGATTTATGACTCCAACGTGTGGAATTCCACTATCTTTTCTATCTGAAGTCATGAGAACCAGGAGAAGAAATATTTATAAACCCTAGCAGTTTCTCAAAGCCTGAATATTCCACACAGCACTTTTTCCACATCGAACAGTGAATATGCCAGTCAGATTTATCACGGATTGTCGAGGGAAAATAACTCAGAGTTAAATATTTTTACTTCATCTACATATTTTTTATTCCCAAAACCATGGTAACTTTCCCAGGATCAAGACCTTGGAGTCCAGTCATTTATTATATTACTTGGATCCACACACAATTACTGAAGCAAATGTACTTAACTGAAAACAATATTTTTAAGTTTCATATTAAAGGCAATTATGCTATAGATTTATGCAGCACTGTTTTAAACACAAAGGTAATTCAAAGTGCTTTACAAGAGCATAAAAAAAGGATGGATGAGAGAAAGAAAAAAACATTTAAATATTAAAAACATTCTAAAATCATTTAAAAATATAAAATGAATTGGAAAATTGTATTATAAATTAAAAAATATAAACAATTAAAAAACAAAGCTCTTGAGAAAATAAATTAAATTAAAAAAATTTAAAATGCTTTTAAAATTTAAATAAAATAAAAATAGAATTATAAAATATTGTAACATTTGAGTGCAAGCTCTAGGATCATTTGTTTGCAAATTTCACTTCACATTCAGAAGAGTTTAAATACTTTCATAACTACTACACATTTGTGTCGGAGAATGCAATTTTGGGGTTTTAGAAAATTATCTTGGCTCTTATATATGGCTCTTATATATTTAAAAGAATTATTCATTTAAATGGATAGTTCACCCAAAAATGAAAATTATTACACCATGCACTAATCCCTCATGCTGTTTCAGTCCAAACCCAAATGGATTTCTTTCTTCTGTTGAACATAATATTATTGAACATAATAGTATTTTAAAGAAAGTGGTTGATGGTCCCCATTGACTTGCATAGTTTTTTTTCTTTTTGGGGGGCAAACTATCCATTTAAGAAGGATTTGGGGATTTAAGAAGCATTGTTAGGTCATCTGTGCACCCATAATCTATTTCCAACAAGAAAAATTCCCATTTTAGTTCCAACAAGAAATCCCAGGTTGTGTTGAGCAAGCAAGCATTGTTTTCAGACATAAAAAACACAAGCTTTTTCTTGCACAAAAGGAAATGTCCATAAACCCAGACAGGGCTGTAAAAAGCAAGAAAAAAAAAGGTCCTACATTCATAACATTGACAATGGCACCAGCAGACATTTTAACAATGACTTTGACTGCAAAGCTGTCTTTTTAAACGGATGCAAGGAGATGACAATGAGCTTTGGGGGTCGTCTGTTGGGAACTCATAAAAATTTAATTAGAACCTTACTGTGCCAATGAAGGCAGAGTCATCTGTTACCATAAACCTACAGTAGCCGTTTACTGCCTACATCAGCAGCTGCCATGTGAGATCATTTATACATGCACTACCAGACTAAAGTTTGTCATACTTAAGATTTGTATTTGTTTTAAAAGAAGTCTCTTAAGCTCACCAAAGCTGCATTTATATATGATTTTGTGAAATCCATGATACATTTTTTTCAGGATTTTTTCAGAACTGTTTCAAAATTGATCATGTGATACTGAAGACTGGAGTAATAATACTGAAAATTCTGCTTTGCATCACAGGAATAAAACATTTAAATAGAAAACAAAAATCCACAATATTACTGTTTTTCTTCAAATAAATGTAGACTTGGTGAGCATGAGAGATTTCTTTCGAAAATGTTTGATTGTTTTATTTATTCCAAACTTTGACCGGTAGTGTACTATATAAAGAAACACTGATAACTCATGGTGAATTAGACTTCTGGCTAGTATTTTAGAAAGCAGTATAACCAGACTTTCACTAGGAGTGTTCGTAACATGCTTCTTACGTAGTTCACTAGATTTTAGACCAGAGCCACATTCTGACTCAGACAGATAACATTCAACTGAGTTATGAAAGGTCTGAACCTCAAGTTTCAGTAATGCAGCCCTTGATTTAATCAAGTTAAATGTTACTTCACACGAGACTCTCAAATCATGTGTGTGAAGGTCAAACTGTCCATTAAGAACACAACCGTCCACTACTACAGGATATTCAGAGCCTTAAAGATTCACAAAGGCAGGTAAACCGTCTTTATCAGATCTCTATCTGAATGCCAAGACTGTAAAAACACAGAAACAACCTTTAACCTCATCTCAAGTATTTTCGCTCCCTTCCTTCTTTTCATTATCTGCCTTTTGCACATCTAACACTTCCTTCTTGTTTGAAGAGACCGTATAATTTGACTTTCCTCAGTTAAAAAAATCACGTCATCTACAGCGAAACGTTCCACCTTTATAACAAGTTCAAGATGAAGATAACTAAGATGAGGGAAACCTGTTTGAAAACAGTCATTATTTTTCCATTTCCTTTTGTTGAGGTGAAAATGTGTTTAGTTCATTTATTTCCAAACCTTATGTACACATTATGATAGCACTTACTCACGTAAAGCGATATTAGCAAATCTCAACAGCATGACTGCTTTTATTTAACTATATTATTGCTCGTAACGAAAGCATTAAATTTGAACATAAATTCACATTAAATACAGTCAAATAAATAAACAAATTTGATATTTAATATCATTTTTTAAATCAGTTTACTGAAAAACTAACCATCCAAAGAAACGTCCAAAACAAAATACAATTCAAAACAATAAAAAAATAAATGAATCAACCTATATAAAACGACCAGTGTTTACTATTGTTAAAGGGTTACATTAAGGTGTTTTTACAACAAATTATAAAAAGTGCTAATATAAAAAACTTAGCATACGACCTTGAATAAAAAGAAGGCTTAACATGCACTAATCATGGTACGTGTAGACATTTCTAGAGCAGCTCTGATATTTAGCATGAAGGGTCTAAATGTCAGCATGGGAAAGAAAACTAAAATTCTTCAAGTAGGGTCTATTCTTCCTTTTGCACCCTGATGGTTAATGTAACATGGTTGAGCAGTCTTAGATCGGCACGTTCACTCTTACAGCTTGTGCTGAATACTGGTTTAACCTGAAGGATGTGAAACTTTCAGAGAAGATCACTGATGCAGTTTAGAGAACTGAGATACGAGAGCTAAAGATTTCAAACTGAATACTTTAGAAATAAAGGGTGGGATTTGATGGAGAACTGCAGTCAGATGGCAGAGTTCAAGCGTTTGGCTTTTAATAAGAGTGCATGTGCAGCAAACTCAGAGGAGGAGGATCGCAGCACGCTCAGACTGGACAAACTAGAGGCAAACTACACTGTAAAAGTCCGTTAAAGAAGTTGCTGAAGTTACTTAAAGAAGTTATCTACACTGAAGTGATTTAAATGGGCTGTAACATCTTAGACTGCACAATTCATGTAAATAACAATCAGTATTTACGTGGCCTAAAAACAATGAGGATCTCAACTGAAGTGATGCTTAAATTGAGGTCGCTTTAAAACATATTGTTAAGGAATATATAAATGTATAAAATTTCACACGAAATACAGTCAAGCAATTTACATAACGGTGTAAATAAAGTATTTAACAAATACAGTGTTTGAAAATAAAAAACAACAAAATTATTCTCGGAACATATTTTCTGGGATCAGTTTATGGAAAACTTGTTGCTCACAGTTGCAAGGCTTTGTCCAAAATACAATTTTAAGCAAAACTAATAAAAATTATTTGTATTGTAAAATAAAAAATAAGATAAAATAGTTTAATGTAAAATAAAAAATGTAATGAAAATGAAATATATTAAGCTTTATATATATATGTATATATATATATATATATATATATATATATATATATATATATATATATATATATATATATATATATATATATATATATAAATTATAACTAATAACAATTATTAGAGAATTATTATTTTATTTTATTTAAACACCTTAAATTAAATCGAAGCTGATTCAAAATATTAATAAATACTATAAAAAAGTATTAAAAAATACTAAAATGGTATGGTAATCATAATACATTACTTTATTTTTTAGACCATCTGTAATATCATAAAGCATGCAAATGGTTAATTAATATTGCATTATTATTCAGTACCATGATACAAAACAAAAACCATTGCACTGCCATAACACCACGGTACATTTCTATTTCTTTTCTACCAGCTCCATAGGGCTAATGGTTCCTAAATGTCCAGCACGAATATATGTGTGTGTGTGTGTGGGGGGCATACACATTATATTTGGAGGAACATACCAGCCACATGAGGCCATGATGATAAACAAACGTCCAAGAGAACCAGAGCATTTCAAAATGTCAACAAATGATGACATTCGGCTTACAGAAGTATCTTTGTGGCATCAGGAAATGTCTGTCTAGTAGAAGAAAGACAGGTTCCTGTCTTTCCATCTGAACAGGTGTCTCACTTCATTTGTCCTTTGTGTGTGTGTGTTTAATGTCACCTGAAACAAACATGCACCAGATGGGATCTTTTTTTAATTTCTGGACTCTTCTCCTATACTACTTTGTGAGGGAATTGTGTTCCAGCTAAATACAGCTAAATTCCCACTTGTGTCCACACTTAAATCTCCGGGTTTAACCACAGGTCAGAGTTAGTCATTAATGGGGGAGATCACCCATGAGTTTGTAGATGAGTTTGTTTCTTCAAGCGAAAAATTTTGGAGAAATGTAGCATTCCATCACTTGCTCACCAATGGATCCTCTGCAGTGAATGGGTGCCGTCAGAATGAGAGTCCAAACAGCTGACTGAAACATCTATCTGTTCCTATGAAGAAACAAACTCATTTACATCTTCGATGGCCTGAAGAGGAGAACCTTTTCATTGAATGTTCATTTTTAGGTGAACTATTCATTTAATGGTATAAAGTCCTCATGCTGCATTAAAATACTGCTAACTGTTTAGGCTAATTAAAATGCAGTGCATACTTGTAATGCATTATGATTGGCATTCTGCTAATGCATGCATGAAAATCAAGGAATCATATTCCTGCATACAGTTTTGGTTCTTGGTTCTTTAACATTTATAATGAGGATGGGATGGTCCACGCATCATTCTTGGCTAAAACACACTGTAAAATAAATCCAGATGAAATGTAGCTTACACAAAACAAAACACACCTCACGTCTTTTCAATCTGAACATGATATGGGCATCTCAAGTCATTTACTGTAAGAGGATGATTCTGAACTCAGAACATACATCTGTTTTAACTCTTTCCACAGAGAGAAATAAAACCTGTCCATTCACATTACATGAAGACTGAACTCCTACAAGCAGCACTCATTAAAGAACTACTTAAAAGATTATATAGGCAAATATATCCCTGCAGCATATCTCAAAAATGAAGGCCTAAACATATATTAACAATGTAACCTACAGTTCTTAAGTCTGGAATTGCTATGATTTTAATGCTTTTGAAATAAGTCTCAAAAATACAGTAAATATTGTGAAAGATAGTTGCAATTTAAAATAAGTGTTTTCTATTTGAATACATTTTAAAAATTCATTTATTGCTGTGACCAAAGCTGTATTTTCAGCATCATTACTCCAGTGTCCAGTGTCACACGATCCTTCAGAGATCATTTTAATATGTTGCTCAAGAAACATTTCTCATAGTTGAAAACAGTTGTGATGCTTTGTGGAAATCAAGATAAACATATTTTGCTTTTTCAGGATTCTTTGAGGAATAGAAAGAACAGCATGTATTTGGAACAGAAATATGTTGATCAATTTAATGCATATAAAAAATTAAAAAAAATCGTGTTGACCTCAAACTTTTGAATGTGAGTGTTTGCATACTTGTGTAAATTCTTTGTTTCTGGCATAGAAGTTATTGCTTGTTATTTCTGCATGTCTTGTAATGAAATCAGTCCATCCAACTCCAGTCAGGGACTTTATCAAAATATTCTCAAACTGTCAGTAAATTTATCTAAATGTCATTCCTGCAAACAAAACAAACGGCCCTCCTCTGTAATCACAAGAGATTAGCTTGTTTCTTATTTGCTGCAGTGGTTTGTCCTGAAGGTCAGGGACGCACTGAGTTCCCATAAGTCCTCCCCGGAGAGCAAAACTCACACACCGCTCCGGCCATATAGTGGATCAACTGCATGGCAGGCATATTTGAGGTTATTACAGTGCCGAGTGATCGGGAGCTACGCCAAAGGATCATTTGCCTTTGCGGTCTCGTGGGTCCCAACTCACAGAATAAGAAGTGCTATTGTATTAGGGCCTTTCACAATGTCATGAGGTCTTCGTGTTTTAGACAGGATGGAAAAACAGCCAAGAAATTACAATTGAACAGAGTTTGCTCTCCTTTTGGCCTTTGACTCTGTTCTGCGTTTCCCATGGCCAGAGAAATTTGAAATTATACATGTTATTGGTCTTCCCAGGCTTAACAAAGCCAAAATACACGGCATATCACAATAGTATCCATGTTCAACAGCAGCCAAAGATAACTTATTTTAAAAGACAGCTGTTCAGGAGAAATCGTTTTCTTTCACAATCGCTTGAAGAATGTGGCTGCATTCAGCCAAAATGAAGGTTTTACAATAATGGAAAACTAGAGAGAATGTGCTGCCACGCTGGAATGAAGAAGAGATATGACAACATTTCAACAGTAATGCTGGCTGAGACAGAGATGATAAAAATCTTCCGGAAGATTGCAAAAAAAAGCTCTTGCATCAGCTTCTAATTTCCTTAAACTCATTTACTGAACATTTTGGAATGTCTTTGATTTAATAAACACTAGGTATTATTATTTCTTTTTTTTTGTATGAATTAATGCTTTTGTTCAGGAAGAATGCACTGATCAAATTAATCAAAAGTGAGAGTGAAGACATTCAGAATTTCTTTCAAACTTTTTATTCATTAAAAAAATCCCGAAAATGCTAAAAATCATGGTGTATAAAAATATGAAGCAGCCACAACTGTTTTCAACACCAGATAACAATCGGGAAATTCAGTATATTAGATGATTTCTGAGAAGTAATCGATGCTGAAAATTCAGCTTTGATCACAGTAATAAAATATTTGAAAATATATTCAAATAGAAAACACATTTTAAATTGTAATAATATATTACTGTTCTGCTGATTTACTGTATTTTTTTTCTTTTTTTCTAAGAAAGCAAAAATTAGAGAACAATTACCTGACAACATTTAAGAGACAAGCAGAAGAAGAGCTGAGGTCAACACTCATCATACACTATTATGAACCCTATGGAAGATTTTCTGCTGGCTATTCAATGCCAATTTACAGTCTTTAACATTTGCATATTTCATTAGTAGTTAGCAAACCCCAAAGCACTTCTCAATCAATCTGTGTGACTTGCATCATGCTGACACACTGTGCAACTAACAGACACCCTTCAGAGTCTCTAGTCAGCACCAATCAGAGAGAAGGGGTCGCTAAACAACAAACATTGATCAGTGTCCCTGGATAAATATTAGCCATTTTGCAACTGTTGTTTAGCAAGAAGAAAATAAGCTGTGAGGCTGTGACTCGCTTCAGCACAGTTTAGACCGGATGAAACAAACGTAAAAAACATTTCACTTCTGCTGTTTCAAAGAGTGAAAGATGTTAAAGGAGAGGAAATCTTTCAGGATTACTGCATAAGAAACTGCATTCACAAAGAGTTAGCAAAAAATACAGTTAAAACTGTAATATTGTGAAAAATCATTATATTTTAAAAAGTTTTCTATTTGAATATATTGAAAATGTATTTCTGTTGATCAATGCTGAATTTTCAGTTTTTAGTGTCACGTGATCTTTCAGAAATCATTCTAATATGCTGATTTGCACTCAAGAAAGATTTCTGATTATTATCAATGTTGAAAACATTAATTTGTTTTGTGGAAACCCTCATATTTTCATGATTCTTTGATGAAAAATAAATATTTATTTGAAATAGAAATCTTTAATAACATAAAAAATGGTCTTTACTATCTTTTTTAATCAATTTATGCATCTTTGCTGCACAAAATCAGTAATTCTTTAACAATAATCATAAAAATAAAATACGAGTAAATTGAAAAAATCATAAAAAGAAACGTTTATGAATATATATTAATATATATATATATATATATATATATATTATATATTATATATATATATATATATAAATGTATTCAGTTCTCACCTTTGAAATTGCAGGGCTCTTCATCATAACAAACACAACAGAAATATAACAACTATACACCCCCAAAACCAAATGAATAACACCCGATAGGAAACGTCAGATCAACCTGTCGTTTCTATCGGAAAACACTGTCGTTTGCCAAAAGAAGTTCCAATTTAAACCAAAGACACACAAACCGTCTAATTTCAGTACTTTTAAAGTTCCACTAATAACTTTCTATCCTTTTAGAAGACCATCTACTGTACATTCTGGTGCTTTAAAGAACCTAGAAACCAAAACACTGATCAACAGAACTTGTAATGAGACATCAAGAACATCTTTGAAACTAAAGTTCTGTAAAGAATCTTCAGGACTCAGGAGAGCTGTATTCAATAGTTCTGTTCCAACGTTTTAACTTGAGCTTTCTAAACACCTGGGTTATGATGTTTTTACAATTCTGCCTACACAGGACGCTCACTAGGTTTTAGAACAGAACTAGTTCCTCAACAGTTAGATTCAAACGTTCCTTTCAGTTCTTGAACTGCTCACGCGTGTGTGTGAGAGTGAGAGTGAAAGTGTGGTGTGTGTGTGTGAGTAATACTCGGTGGTATGTGTTCACAGAACTTGGCGTTAAACCTGACACATCTAATCCACACAGGAAAGGACAGAGCCCCTTCCCTCTTCCAATCCTCCTTTCTTTCCCTCCTTACTCATCCTGTTCTTTCTTTCTTTTCCCTCATCTCCAAATATCGCCATCCACATTTCTCCAGCTCTCTTCTGATCCCTCGTTCAATCTGTCATGTGGTGTGTGGTTTTGTTTCATGCATTCCGTAATGTTCAGCAGAGTGAAGTCAGTCCGATTATCAGATTCATTCAAATTACTAAACAAGACACACACACACACACACACACACACACACAGAAACA
>NC_039244.1:5729125-5819318 GCF_003368295.1 Carassius auratus | reverse complement strand
GAGAGAAATCTGCCTAGATTTACAAGCAAACTGTCCAAACCAGCTCTAAACAAAGCTGGGGTGGATTTTAATGTGAGAGGACAACAGGAGAGGACTTTTCACTGGAAGAAGAGTTATTATGGATTATGTTGACTCATAATTGATATTTTTGCCAGAAGGGACAGTTTAAACTTAAAATATCTTAATAAATGCATGTTTCTTACACACATGCAGCTTTACTCTTCCAAGACATTAACTGATGGACTAGAGTGGTGTGGATTATTGTGATGTTTCAGTCAGCTGTTTGGACTCTCATTCTGACGGCACCCATTCACTGCAGAGGATCCACTGCTGAGTGAGCAAGTGATGCTAAACTTCGCCAAATCTGTTCTCAATACTCATCTACATCTTG
This sequence comes from Carassius auratus, assembly GCF_003368295.1. Taxonomy (NCBI): domain Eukaryota; kingdom Metazoa; phylum Chordata; class Actinopteri; order Cypriniformes; family Cyprinidae; genus Carassius; species Carassius auratus. The sequence goes on along the minus strand of NC_039244.1, from coordinate 5,818,927 downwards.
AATGGCCTGGGGATTGAGTAACATTTCAGCAAATGTTATTTTTAAGGAACTATTCCTACCATGTGAGAATTCAAGCTCGACAGGAGCACCTAAGTGCATTTTTGCAAATTCTGCAGCTAGAACAGTCTCAGCTGCTGCTATGTGCTATATATTTCATTAAGCCACATTTACTGAGAGCAGACGGCACAGAATGAATATGTTTTCAAAGATGAACTTTTAAGTTGACACAACACGACAGTGTCTTGACAACAGTGTTAATGCTGCCAGACATTAGACGTGACACAACGCCAAATCAGTCCACCCAACACATATGTACACAGATAAAAATATAGCACAGATCGAGTCCAACAACCTCCTGTAAACAGATCCTCACTCTGCTGTTTGATATCTCAGGACAGAAAAACACTGCAGTGCACTGTAGGTCAGTGATGCCTCCATTGCTCTTTATTTGTGGCATTTTTCTCGCAAATATTGATGTATGTGATTAACTGTAATGGACTGCACTCTAAGACAAGTCTGTAAAAATACAGTCCCATTTTGTGAATTGGATTTAATTTTACAGGTGAGTTACCATTTTTGAATAGGTGAATTGTATTGAATGGTTTTTTAGACTAATGCCAAAATAAATGTTGTATGGCTTTTGTTAGGAAAATGTTCAAAAAAAAAAAAAAAAAAAATTATGGTTGCTATTTAAAAAAGCATATGTTAAATCCAAAAACACATGTAAGAATTAAATTGTCATTAACTCACATACAATATTAACCATATTAACTTAACATTAATTTTATTTTAAAAAATGTGCATATAAAACTGACAGAGTGGCTTTTTGAGAGGTGTTAAAATGTGTGTGTGATTTTATGTTAAGTGTTATAAAGGCTAGTGTGTGTAGATCTATCATTAACACCATCAATATAATGATATTAAACACGGCTCAGATGGCGAAAGATACAGGCAACCACACACATTTACATGCAGATATCAACTCTTACACATATTCTCCCGTGCCTGAGGACTCTTAAATCTGGTATAATGTCACAATCGTGTGAATCGATCACAATGCACAGCACTGAACAGAGTGTGGCGTATGATTCCAACCTAAAAAAATCAACATTCATTTCCCCATGCAGAACATTGTTTTTTAAAAATAACACGAGATGCGCCAAAAGCAGGAGATTCAGCAGTGACCCTCCACTCCCATGAAGCACTGCGACTGTCTTAATCGAGCATCCCTGAGAATAAAAATATACCTAGATATTTCCATATCTATTTATACAATTTTTAGTAATCCTCCTAATATATTGTTTTAATACTTGTAGAGAATGACTTACTGGTTATTAGTCATTAGTTTCCTCATTAGTGACTACCTTTGTCTTTTCAATTAATTTCACATAATAATGTTTATTTATGCATCTTAACATAACAAAGGACTGCAAAACTCAACTCATTCATCTGTTAAAAAAAAAAAGGAACAAAACTTGTCGTTACTTGAAATAAAATAAATATCAACTAAACTAAACTAAATATATAAAAACAAACAACATTTAGATTAACTTGTGCTAAAACTTAAACAAATGTAATAAAATGTAAATAACATTAACAAAACTATAAAAATGACAAAAATGCACAAAAAAATAAAAAATAAAAACTAATTCAAAATATGAATAAAAAATAAAATAAATTGATGCTGCTGCAGTCTAAACATGTTAATAAGAAGAGGACAGAACACAACATCCAAACAAAATTTCAGTAAAAAATCTAGTTGAAAAAACTACAATAAATATTAAAAATTATAATTAAATTGACAAAATGACAAAAAATTATCTAATATTAAAATAAAAACATAAGATAAAAAATCTAAATATTTCTAAAAACTACAACAGCATCTGAATGGATGGGATCACAGAGGCAGATGTTAATCCCAGGTGTAAAGCAGGCACGAGCGTCCTGTATCAGATCCCACAGGGTTTTGAGAGCAGACAGAAGCTGCCCACTGGAGTCAGATCATCAGCGGCCCAGCAGGCAACAGCACACACAGTCATTACGTATTACCACATACTGTCCACTAAACACACAGATGTAAAAACAGCACATACTAACAAAGCAAACCACACTTGCACAGTCTCTAAAGGTTATTCATTATGCACACGAAAATTCCTCATGTTAAATCTGATGCATGTTTCCACAAAACTGGGTCTCCATGGGCTTGTAATAACATGCCATCATAGCAAAGGTGGCTTTGAAGTGCAGCTCGGTGTGAGAATGTGTGTGTGTGTGTGTGTGTGTGTGGTATCGTGTTGCCCAGTAACGATAATGGAACATGACATTTGCAGTGGAGAGTGGGGTGGCCTGGACCCATATGTAGCAACATGCAACAATAACTCGAACAAACCATTCATTCAGCCGTCCATCCATCTGTCCATTCCTCTGCCACACAGAGCAAACTCATGCCACAAGTCTCTCCCTGTGTCCTTCTACTTTATTTCTGCCTTGAATAATGCCTCATTCTTCCTCTTCTGCACATGCACATCTGCCCATCCATCTCTACATTCAAAGAGTTTTATTGGCATGTCTGTTTGATATACAATAATAAAAAATGAAAGTAAATTAAGTTAATATAATAAATGTTTTTCGAAATTGAGTTTGAGATAAATAAGCTTTCCACTGATGTATGGTTTATTAGGATCGGACAATATTTGGCTGAGATACAACTTTTTGAAAATCTGGAATCTGAGGTAGCAAAAAAATCAAAATACTGAGAAAATTGCCTTTAAAGTTGTCCAAATGAATTCTTAGCAATGAATATTACTAATTATATATATATATATATATTTATAGTAGGAAATGTAAAAAGTATCTTCATTGAATGTGATTACTTAATATCCTAATGATTTTTATCATAAAAGGAAATTTGATTATTTTGACCCATACAATGTTTTTTTAGCTAATACCCCAGAGACTTCAGGCTGCTTTTGTGCTCCAGGGTCACATATTGTGTTTTGTTTAATTTTAGTAATTCAGCTAAAAGCAGGTAAAAGTGCTAATTTATTTATATATTACTTGTTTATTATTTGCATGTATATGCTACACCTGGTCTAATTAACATTTGAGCATGTACATATATGTATAAGTGCTTTGTATTCAGCTTCAGGAGGATTTCCCCGGCTGAGTTTGGTTCCTTTTGAGGTTTCTTGAATGTAAAGTAATATAGATGAGGATAAATATAATATAGTCAAATAATATATATGCGTTTGAGATATAGAATGATGTGTATAAATAAATAAAACTCTGTATGCAGAACAGAATCATGAACAACTTAAAAGATGAAGGCTGCTTAATAATAGACTTATTTATATATATCTCACGGTGACTGTAATTGGACTCCAGGCCTGTGTGTTTTCTTAGTCCGTGCATCAATCATTGAACCCATAGGGCTGTAATTAACTCTTCATCGTGACCGTAACCCTGACCCTAACACCAAACATTATGCACGTTAAAACGGGCCACCGCGCGCGACTCAGCGATCCGCTAGAGACGACCTGGAAAGGAAAGTTCATTAGGCTGCGGTACCTGGGGTCTTCCGTGCGGATACATGGTTCTGGAGGTCATCCACGGGGATCTGGATGGTCAGGACCGAGTCCGGAATCACCGTCTGACACCGAACCCCCCGCGTCCGCTGCGTAAATCAGGTTCGCTCTCCCGCGCTCCAAACGTTCTCGAGTAGTCTAAGAATTACAAGGTATCCGATGAAAAGTTTGAAAACGTTCTATACGCCTGGATCAAACGCTCTTCCCCTTTATGACGCACAGTTACGCCGCGCTACAATGTAACAAAATCATCCTGAGTGGAGCGCGTGCACGCTGAGCGCGCGTCGGAGATCAGAAGAACATAAACAGCGCTGACCCTGCGCGCACACGCTGTCCGAATAACGAGCGAATCGGTTCGCTCAAACAATTCACAGATGGTTCACTTGAGTCTCTTAAATAAGCACCATGTCAAAACAGCCAAAATACCATAATACTATTACCGCGGATTTTGAGGTATTGTCACCGCTGGGTTTGGAGAGAGAAGGAAATTAACCAAATTAATTCACGATTTAGGCATGAATATGTCGGTTTTAGAACAAAACAGTGACGTCATCTCGAAATTTTTACTTGCCATTTTAAAAAGCCGCGAAAACCCACAGGCAAATCCTAAATTAATTTATGACTCGAAATGTTAATCTCTCTTTGCGTCTAACTGCAAATTTATAATCTCTGTCGTTTGTAATGTGATTTCTACAAAGTTGAATATATTTTGAGGGAACTTATAGCAATCATTCTGTAATAAACGCATGTCAAAATAATAATTAATACGAACGCTCTGCGATTCGGCAGGACTGAATCATTAAAAAGATCCGGTTCAAAACAATGATTCGTTCTCGAATTGGCTGTCAACGAGCCAAACTGCAGCAAGCAAGGGGTGTATTGGATTTCTGAAAATCTTAAATAAATATATGAGAGATTGAGAGGGAAAGAGAAAGGGGTGAAAGATCAGAAGAGAAAAGAAAACGCACGCAGCTCTTCTCAGCGATGAGATTGACATTAACTGCGGAGAGCCAAGGCTGCTCTTAAGGTCGACCGCTTACATTTGCTTATGAAGACTATCTAAATAGGATAAAACGGGGAAAATACAAGTGATAAAAACAGTTTAAATTAACTGATACTGGCATATGTTATATTAGTATTATAAACTCAGTTATTTAAAATGAAATCCTGTTTGAAAGAGAACAAAGCGGGAAGCCGTTCGTGTCATAACAGAACATAATGTACAAACACTGCAGCCTTAACGTCTCTTTCATGACTGGACTCTGAATGGCGAACAAGATTAAAGGCAAGGCCAATGAGTGACCTGAGTGCCCACGTTGGGTTATTACATCTGCTTTGTTCTCGACCAATTGCGAAGCAGGACTTCAGCGCAGGTGCGACTGTATTGCATTATGGGTAATGAAGTCCTTTACGTTCTCAATCGCCATCATAATAAAGAAGGAAAGCCAATCAGTGTGCAGTAAGCGAACTGATATCTGTATATACACAGTACATATTGTACTTATACAATGAAGTTGGAATTAATTTTAAATTAAATTACAAAGAAAATGTAAAAAAGTGCATACGCTCTGCAAATATGCTCGACTGAATCACCAAAAAGAACCGTTCAAAAGAATGATTCATTCGCGAATCTCCTGTTAACGAGTTAGACTGCATCGAATGAAATATTAAAACTCAAGGATTAAGATGCTAATCATGATTATACGTTTTTCTTTTATCACAAAATCACAACAATATGAACACAACCGGTTAAAGGAAATTCAATGTTTTCCATTTGCATACAAATTTTAAAATAAAATTTAAATGCATCAAAATAAAATCCTTAAAAAATAAACCTTTGTCTGAGCAGATTTAATTTTTATACAGCTAAACTAAAAACTCAAACTGGATATTTTCTTAGGAATATTGTTTTCCGTATCACTTTACATTGTTTCCATTGTGTTTTAAATTCCCTTCAACAAAGGATGTGACGATTTTGTGGTGCATAAAATGTATATGACATATATATACACACACACATACATATATGCATTTGTGTGTGGAGAGGAGGAGTGGTGCAGTGTGGCGGAAATAAAACCGAGATGGGAGGATGAAGACAGGCTGAGGAATGAAAAGTGAGAGACAGTGACCACACACACACAACAACACACACACACACAGCCTGAAAGATTTTAATGAAATATCATGTCAGAGCTCTGCCACCGGCCACATCTCCATCAACCAGAGGAAATGAACAGAGAGAGAGAGAGAGAGAGAAATAAAGAGAGAGAGAGAAAGTGCACAGTTTGGTTTGTCTCTATTAGACAAAGATAGACTGGTGAATTGTTACCTTATTTCAGTAGATCATATAAACTCAGAACACTTTCTAAATGTAAACACAATCTAAATGAAAATATACAACCATTATTATTTTTATTAATAATAATAATAATAATAATAAAACTGCTTGTATAGAGGTGAAAAATTAGATGCATATATCAAAGACACTGGTTTTAATACTTTCCACTGGGTGAAAATAATTATTGCAGACTGAATATTATAAGAACCACACTGAACTCCAGACATAAAAAAAAATAAATGAAAATGAATCAGTTAAAATTAAATAAATAAATAACTTCAAAATAAATAAATAACTAAGACTATGAAAATAAAATGTAAAAATAACTAAAATAAAAAATAATTTTAAAACTGAATAAAATAGCTAAAAATAAAATAACCAAAAATAACTGAAAATCACTTCAAAACTTAACAGCTAATAAGGTAAAAATAACAAATAAAGAAATAGATACAAAATAAAACACCTGTATGGTCACGAGGAAACCAAATCAAATAACAAATTAAAACTTAAGTAAAATAAAAAGCAGAAAACTGAACAGCCATAAAAATGTGAGTAAGTTGTATGTGATGTATGGTATAATGCCTGACGTGTTAATTATCCCTCTGTAGATGCTGACACAGTGCGGATGAAGCGTGCAGATTAATGGTGTGTTTCTAAAGCCACGCTGTCACGCAGATGAGAAGGATACACTGATGACTGTAATTTCTGCTCATCATAACACACAAATGAAGCTGGACAAACATCAGCAGTTTCTGTTTCGTAGGTGATTTAGACTATAAACAAATATGCAATTTAATCATCTTGACGGGATGTTTAATGTTGATACTGAAACAAGGATTTTGTTCTCATATTTATGAAATATCACCACCTGCACTGTGAAAAGCATGCATTACTGTGTAACAAGAGCAGCACCTGGTGTACAGAACAGAAACTGTCTCCTGAAAAAAGCAATAGTTTATAGTAGTCAAGTTTTAACCTTAAAATATCAGTTAGCAGATCTTCAAGCTTGTAGAAGTTGCTTAAGAAAAAGTTGAATTAAACATGAGTGTAAACTGCTGTTCAAAAGTTTGGGGTTGGTACATTTTTAAAAATGTTTTTAAGGGAAGTCTCTTCTGCTCACCAAGGCTACATTAGTTTGGTTCAAAATAAAGGTAAATTGTGAAATATTACATTTTAAAATAACAGTTTTCCATTTGAATATATGTTAATGTATTTTATTTCTGTGATGCACAGCTGAATTTTCAGCATCATTCCTCCAGTCTTCAGTGTCACATGAGCTTCAGAAATCATTCGAATGATTTGCTGCTCAAGAAACATTTCCGATTGTTATTGGAGTTGAAAACAGTTTTGCTTCTTCTTTTTTTTTTTGCATTTCTTCGAAAAACAATCTTTTGTAACATAATACGTCTTTAGTCACTTTTGATCATTTTAATGCATTCTTGTTGAATAAAAGTATTAATTTTTTTAAAGAAAATAAATAAAATAATTGCTGACGCCAGATGGTACTCAATGATAATAGACCGCTACAGTGGAGAGAACGAATTCTTTGTTCTCTCAATGAAATGAAAAACAAACAGCAGCACTGATAAAGGTCCAATGAAGCTTTTATTTGTAAGGCACCATAAATACTTCCTTACTGCTCAATCTCTCATAGTAAATGTTTTAACCTTTTTTCTTCCAACAATCATCTTTAAATGAAGTTATAATAGCACAAACAACATACATTTCCATCAAGAACATCATGTTACATACAACACACGCACATTTGAAAAAAAAAAAAAAAAAAAAACTACTACAAAGCTTCAAAATGTGGCAAATATCAGATGAGAACTGTCTGAAGACGGAGGCTTCAGGAATCGCTCGTGTCAGTGGATTTACAGAACGCTTTTTCAGCTGATGTTCATGAGATTGAGACCAAGTCAGAACCTCTGAACAAATCATTTACCCTTTAGCAACTAGAACTAGTCGAGACCAGCCAGTGCTACGCACAACTGAACAAAGCAGAGCGGAAATGTTCGATTTGACGACTAAATGATCAGAGATTTCTGTATAGCCTGGGCCACATACACCATAAACATAGCTTTATACATACAAAATTGTTTACAAAATTAAATGTATATTGATATATTTATACATGATGTATATAAATTGGCAGACAGTTTTTGAAATCAAGCAAAAACATCTAAAGAATAAAAGTCAGAAAACTTAATTTAGAGATTAACATAAGAAACCAAGGGCTCAACGGTGAGCGTTTCTTAGCATACATCAATCAGCACTGGTGTACTGAAAAACTGAAAATACAAAGCATCATGGGACAAACTAATACTCCCTAGACACATACGAGAAATAAATGTCCAGGAATGCACAATCATAAAATACCCACAATGCACCAGTGCCTATGTACAACCTTAGGTAGTCTTGTCTTTAAAACAGCCTGGAATACTAGCATACTAAGTACTGTGTGCCGCATTGGGATGAGCTCGTCATTTTGCAGGTTTCATTCAGCAAGTAGTGTCCATGTAAAAAAAAAAGGTTATTCTGCAAATCACGGTTAGATTTATTAAACTGCCTTAAATTATGACAGCTACTTTTTTATTAAGAAAAATTGTGAGCACTGATATACTGGTAATGCTTTACAATAAGGTTTCACTTGTTAACTATATTAGTTGAAATGAACAATACTTCTACAGCATTTATTAATCTTAAATGTCAATTTCGACGTTTAGGGATGAATTATTCAAATCAAAAGTTCTATCTGATAACTTAAACTAACATGAACATTATCAAAGGTTAATAAGAGTGTTAAAAATCAATTGCTCATATACTTAATGCATTAACTAATGTTAACAAACGAGACCTTATTGTGAAGTATTTTATCTTAGAGATTTCAATAACTTCATTTAAACAATAGTTATTGAGATAAAAAAAAAACATTTCATTACTGTATTCTTATTATTATATTATATAAGAAATACATTTCAGTCTTAAATCTTGATTTTTTTGTTTGCATTTTAGTTTAATTATTTTCATATTTATAGTTAACTTGAAATGCTTTATAGCTACTAATAACATCATTTTAGTCAATATCAACCAAAAAGCTAAAAACTACTGAAAACCACTGCTGTAGTAGTAGTATGATAGTATGCCATTTCAAATAACCCAATACATCTGCACCAATCCTTCAGCACACACACACTCAGTGGCTGCCACCTGCTGGACAAACATGAAACCACATTCACTGCAAGCCAGGATGACACAGAAAAGATTCCAGGATATGGGTCTGAACTGGGAATATCTCTGTGTGTTCTGGGGCCTGTCACTTTCCCACACAGATGCTTGGCCAATATAGATAGCGCGTCACCTTTTTATGTAAATCACTAGGAATAATCCAGCGAAAGGTTCACTAGTGTTAAAACCCTTAACTAGACATGCCCAGAATAGAATAAGATGAAATATATTGAACAGTAGCTAAGAGAAGAATGGACTGCAGGCTTATCTGACATAAACCGAACACTGACCGGCCAACTCAAACACACACAACAACATCACAATCAAGTGCTCGGCTGTTTCAGGTGGTTGCCAAGGCATTGGTATGGTTGCTAGGGTGTTCTATTGTTTTAGCATGTTGCTATGCCACTAACAGAACATTCTGGGTGGTTGTTTAAGAGTTATGAATGATGCATTGCTATGCAAACGCTAGGGCATTTGGATTGGTTGCTGCCGTCGTTATTTGGAAGTTGTTTTAGATGTTTCGAATGTTTTGAGTGTTTTATAATAAAAACGGTGTTTTGTTGTTTTGGTTATTCTCAATGGATCCGTATAGTAGCATGTACAGTCAGGTTAAGGAAGCAGGTTTAGAGGTCTTCCTCTGGTCCTGTTTGGTATCGCAGCTGAACTGGTGCTTATTTATATTAAAAATGCTCTAAACATTAATAACAATATTAATGCTACTGTTGCTAGAGTGCTACCAGGCCAATCTGGTTAATTGCCAAGGCATCGCTCGTTGTGTTTGTTTGCACATGTGTGTTTGGAGTAGTTGCCAGGGCAGTTTTGCAGTTGCTAGGGTGTTGCTATGTGGATGCTAGGGTCTCACTCTGTGGTTGCTTGTTAATGCACTATGCAAAGACTTGGGCATTTGATTAGTTGTTAGGGCGCTGCTGTGCTCTTGCCAAGTTGTTTGGAGTGTGTTTAGAAAAGTGGCCAGGGCCGCTATACAGTTACTAGAGCATTGGATGATGCATCATGAAGACTATTATATTCAGGTCTCTGGATACGATTTGGGTCTCTCGGTCAATATCTATGGCATTTTTTCATCCATTTTATTGACTGCCAAGAAAAACCAGAAGTCAAACTTACAGTAATAATACAGCTCTCCTCAACAAGACACACAATTTGAGGTATGTTACATGCTGAAGTTTAATACTCCGGGTTAGGGGTCTGTTCAAATCACTAACCCCAAGTATGAGCAATAGTTCTAGAGCCTTAGCAAACATCACTAATTAAAAAACAAAAATTAAGTCAAACAAAATTACAGAATAAAGATTTGCAGTGTGAACAGAGAGAGAGAGATAGAGAGAGAGTGAATCAGACCCAATCCTCTGAGACGATCCCTCCTCCTCTCTTTCTGCACCCCGTCATGACAGAATCAAACTGTCTTTATGAAGGCTAGTCGGATTTGTCGGCGTCCTCGTCACGGTGGCCGTCGGCCGCGTCGCGGAAGCTCTTTTCCTCCTTGGCCAGGTGCGCGTGGGATGCGAGGATGCTGGACAGAGACAGGAGGCCGGAGTTGGAGGTGACGGCGGGCAGGGAGTGCTGAGTCAGGCCCAGGGGCAGATGGGTCATGGGTAACGCTAAACCCTGAAGCTGAGAGAGCTGGTGAACCTGAAGCTGCTGCTGCGTTTACACAGACAAACATCCATGGAGGTTAGGGAGAGATCACGTACAACTTTCATATGAACTTGACTTAGCCACAAACGACTTGATGACAAAGCCACATTACTGTACATTTAATTATGGTGATACTATTTTGCAGAATAAATATACTCTGATTACTTTGAATTTACAAGACTTACTGACAGGAACATAACAATTTTAATGTACTTTTTATGTTGCAGTTTATTTTATCACCGTTTTCGCTATTATTTTGCTTTGTGAATATAAGGAAATCTAGATTTATTTAGTAGCAAAAACAGGTTTAGTGTTAGGCTTGGTTTCTTTGAAACTGTACATGAGTCATGCAAACATAGATCTATGATTGAAAGATATGCTTGTGTCATCATTGCTCAAATAATATAAATGGAAATTGTAATATTTTTTTAGGCCCTACACAATAACACAAAATTGACCATTGTGATGTCCGTACCCGAATAATTGAGTTCATCTCAGGAGGGGTGACCTGTTTGGCTCGCTCAATCGCTCCCAGGACCTGCTGCTGGTGCTACTCACACACACACACACACACACACACTTATCTCAGCATGTATTAAATCTCTTTAGGTAAAAGGAACAATGAACAAAACCCAACTAAGGCCTCTTTGGTCCATAAAAGCAACCAATGACACAAAGCAGCAGCACATTTATGTCACTAATGAAGCTGAGGGTCATTATAGAGAATATGTCATATATAAATCACAGTCTGACCTCTTGAGACAGGTAAGGCAACACCTGAGCACAGATTCCGTTCAATCTCTTCACAATCTCGGCCTGTGGACAGAACACAAGCACATCTCATGGGTTTACATCCATTAATAAGGTAGCTGGGGATGCGTTACAGGCTGCTGATGTTGCACAGAAACACACAGTCATGATAATGCATGCTGACCAACCGTGTTTTAGAAAAGATGCTACTGAATCTAGGAAGCTGCATGTGTATAAACCATATAAATAGACTTATGGTTTAAAGACAACTGCTGATTTTACACAACTATCAATCTAAATATCGACATATCATCCTGCCATATTTAATTCTTAAATATTTTGACACATAGAATAATACTTAATAACTTTCCACCACATTTAATGCAGAAAATATGCAATGGTACAACATTCAGATTCTCACCTGCTTGTGCATTTCAATGTTGAGTCCGTATGACATCTCATAATACTGCAGTCAGAGGAACAGGAAAGAGAAGACAAAGAGGCAAGAGAAATCACACTTCTAAATATATTCAAATAGAGAACAGTTCTTTTAAAACGGTAGTAATACCTCACTATTTTAACATTTTCAGCAACAGATAACATGATAGCTGCACATTTAATCATTCACATTTTGGGACATTTGCTACAAACATCAGTTTTCTTGACACTTCCGAGCGAGCCGACCCTGACCCGACTGTGATTTGGGCTCATGGTAAGGAGCTTTGCTCTGGGCTAAAGACACAGCTGTTCCAGACACGCATTCACATCGATCCGTCAGCAAGACGTCAATACACTTGTGCACACTTACAACTCATCATACAACTGATCGATGAGACGCTTGTGTATGAATTACTGCAGATGCCCAAAGGGTTACAGGCAAAATCAAAAAAGAAAAAAATATTCAAATCACATGAAAAATAAGAACAACTTACTTTTATGAGAACTAAAGCCAAAACAACACCCAATTCACAACTCAGACATTTCTTCTCAGAATCAATAGTTTATATCCTTCCAAGCAGGAAGTGTGCAATAAAAAAAGTTACACTTATTATTTTTTATACCGTGGTGGGAACAGCTTCCATATGATCTGTGTATAACTGATAAAACATGCATGCATTACTCACCATTATGTAATGACGCTGCATTTCGGATTTCTCACTCGCCAGTTTATCACATTCCAGCTTCAGACTGAAAAATACAAGACCGGATGAGATGCATTACTCATCTTGCAAATTAAGTTACATGATGCTTCTTTGAATAATGGAAACGTGGAGAAGTTTCCAGGGTTTGAATGACACTGCCTGTATATGACAGCTTCAAGATTTACATTTCACCATAAAACACACACACACACACTTCATTGAGGCTGTCAGCTGCACTTCACCTCACTTTCTCTCTCTCTCAAAGCGAAAAAAAACAAAAACAAGAAGAATTCTGCACCATTCTATCACCATGACAACCAGTTTCCTGTCTGGACTGACTGATGAAAGCTTGTGATTGGCTGGTCATGTGTTTAGAAGAATGCAATAACAAAAGAATGTATGATTTTCTCCTTCATATTCAACTTTCTTTATTAAATAGTTTGTGTTACATGTACATTACCATTTAAAATTTGGGGGCTGGCAAGACTTTTTAATTTTTTATTTTTTTAAGTCTCTTGTGCTCACCAAGGCTGCATTTATTTGATCCAAAACACTGTAAAATAATATTAAATATTACAGTTTAAAATAACTTTTCTTTTTCAATATATTGCAAAATATAATTTATTTCTGTGATGCGCATCTGAGTTTTCAGCATCATTACTTCAGTCTTCAGTGTCACATGATCTTCAGAAATCATTCTAATGTGCAGATTTACTACTGCTCTGAAAATTTAATTTTTCAATCAACTGAATGCATCCTTGCGGAATATAAAATTTTCTTTAAAAAAGAATACAGTACTATATATCTATGATTAAGCACTATGAAATTATAATCTGACATTAGTGCACGTCAATTAGCTTTGATGTCATCTATATGCTAATGTACTCCTAAAAGTTGACAAAATAAACTATGCTGTTTATGCATTTAAATATTACAATTCATTCTATGCTTGGAAACTGGTTTATGGTCTAATTTTGGACATAAAAATGTACAAATGCACTGTAGAATGTGAACGTCCCTCCCCCAACACCACCTGCCACTGACTAGCAGTAGTAAATCATGCTTTATGACTGAGATGTAAACTAAAGCCGACTGACTACTTAAAACAAATGACTCGTTTTAGAATCAGCCCATCCTGACGCAATCAACAAGAGAGAAAACTGCAATCGTCAGGCCATTTTATGAGGTCTTTAATCACTTAAGCAATAATAAGAACAATATTATGCAATCAGAAGCAGCTCCGCAGAATAGTTCCTCATTAATTAGCATTACTTATGTGACATGGAGCTGTCAGACGAAGCGGCCGTGATTTGGTATTAAACAGCTGAGCAGAGTTACAGCCTATCGATGCTGGGAATGAATATTCAGCGAAGTCTAAGTAAATCAAACACCAAAAGCACTGCAGTGTGTTCTGAACGATCTTAAAAACATCAACACGTTCGACTGTTTATCCTTCTCCATTTCCCTCTTCCTTCCTCCGTCCGTGGTTGTTCTGATGTGATCGCTCTTATCTCTGCTGCTGACAGATGATGACAGGAAGCTTTTCCGGGTGGGGCTGTGTTCACACTATTTGACGTCCCGGAGAGGAATTCACACGGACAGGGTGTTTTTAGGGTGTAGAGTGAAAGTGTGCTTCTTAGGGTTGTGTTGAATGTGCGTTAAATAACGGTTCAACTTATTTTGTGTGTATGAATGGATTAACTATGCTCCTGGTTAATGTTTTTTTAATGTAAAAAGTCTCTTCTGCTCACCAAGTCTGCATATATGTGATAATTTTTTTTTTAAATATAACTACATTTAAAAAAAAAAATTATATTTTAATATATTTTAGAATGGATTTTATTCCTGTGATGCAAAGTTGAATTTTTCATTACTTCAGTCTTCAGTGTCACATTATTTTTTTTCCAACTTTTCTTTTTTTAATTGGTGATACATTTTTTTAGGATTCTTTGATGAATTAGAAGTTCAAGTGAGCATTTATTTGAAACAGAAATTTCTGAAACATTTTACATGTCTTTAAGGTCACTTTTGATCTATTTAATGCATCCTTGCTGAATAAACATTCACTGATTAAAAAAAAAAAACATACTTTTGTAACTTTTGAGCAGTATTGTACGTGTGTTTGGTTTACCTGTGATACTGGGCCTGCAGGAACTGAAATTCATCTTTGATGCGATCACAAGAGTCTGACGTGGTGAATTTGAGCGACTGTGTCGATTGAGACGAAGCCTGAAAAACAAAGACAACAGATGAGAGATTGGATTCAACACAAACACTAAATATCCTGATGAATAACCTAGGGGTTGATCAACACAATGAACCAGAAAAGATTTTCAAATGATAAGACTCTTCCTCTGTGGTTAACAAGCTAAATTTAACTTAAACTGATGCTAAAATAAAATGCACAAAATGTTTGAACTATGAGCACAGAAAAAAGCAAACCCCAGCTATGATGAAAATCCTTTTGCTCAGAGTTATAACAACAACATTTCATTAATGCAAACAGGCATTGCAGGGCCAGAGATTGCATCGCATGTTTGAGGTCAGCTGGTCAGGTCAGGCTGAAATTAAAGCTTCGTGCAAATAGAAAAGAAGGGCCATTGGCTTTTCACCTCCGACCTGCTTTTCCAGAGGTCACTGGCTTGTGAACTTTAAGACCAGACAGACAGGAACAACACAAACCATCACACATTACAAAGAGAGAAACGGGATACGCATCTGTGTTCAGTGTGCTTTATGGTCACACAGCCATCTGAAAGCAGATATACATAGATACTGCTGGATGTGTGTGTGTGTGTGTGTGTGTTTAAACACAATTGGCCCCCAGAGGAGAAACACACAGACTGAATAAAAACATCTCAGCAGGGAATGCTTGCTTCACTCCCCCCATCTCTGCAGAATCATTTGTCAATGTGCATGTCTTGTGAATTAACATTTTTACAATGCAGATTCAATTATTTTCTGTTTTCTTGAATGATGCCAACTGTGTGTATTAAGAACTAAAGAAAAATATTTTATATACAAATATTTATGAATTACATTTATAAAAAAAAAATAAAAATAAAAAAAAGCATATGGAAAAAATGCCTCTGATAAAAGTGTCTAAATGAAAACGTAAAATGAATGTAAATGTAAATACTTCTGTTCATACTTCTATCCTATTCCAAGCTGTTCTTTGTGACTTCTATCCAGAGAAAATAAAAAAAAACAAAGGTTAATTCACTTTTCTCATCTCCTCCCTCACATTCCATCTCGTCATGTCTCTCTTCCAGTAGATGATAGTGTCTCCAGGGGCAGGAGAGATGTGTGTGTGTGTGTTTCAGTAAATCCCTCTAGTCTATCCCTGCTATTAGAAATCAATTAGAGAAGGAGAAACAGCAGCAAGACCTGTGAGCGCTGAACACATGGGGCTGTTCCTCCTCCTCCAGCGTCCTTCTCAGTGTTATTATGCTTTATTAGCATGACATTACGACACTAAACCTTAGTCAGAACACCTTTAGCCAAGCACACGCTACAGGACAGAAGGTCAGAGACTCAAAGACTCAGTGTTCGGTTTTGTTGTTGTGCAATAAATAGTTTTTACACTCATTTGCACAGAACAATTGCAAAAGACAAATAAGATTTTTTTTTTCTCTGCCTGAGCTTCACAATGCCTTGCTTTCTTTTGCTTGCACAAAAACTGCTGTAGCGTCTGCAAATAGTGCACACACTACAAGATCTGCAACTTCTTGCAGACTAAAAAAAACACGATCCTGAAATGCACTCTTAGTGTTAAAAATGTAAAATAGCACTGTGAGTTTAACACAAGCAAACATCATATATTCTTAAATATACTCCATCATATTTTATTTTTTATTATAAAAATGAATAAAGTTTACAAATTAAATAAAAAAAAAGCTTTAAAAATTAAACAAATAAAAATGAGAAGACTCTAGAACAAAAAAAAAAATAATACAAAAAAAACGGAATTGGAATATAAAAATAAAATCTTAAATATAAATTCATGAAAATTTAATAAAAAAGCCTCTATCATACAACAGAAAATAAATAAGTTTCCATATAAAAAATACAAATATTAATAAATTGAAGCTTCTATAGACTGGAACTGAAAAAATAATAATGGAAACAAAAATCATCTAGAATAATAATAAAAAAGAAAAAAAAAGAAAAAAAAGAGGAGTAAATCAAATCTTTCTCTCCTCTGGCGGCTGGCAGGGCTAAAGGCTCTGCTGTTACACCCTTTGTGATGCTAATGAGGGACTTTGGGCTGAGTGACCCAGACATCTGCTTCACACACACACACACTTACAGCCCTCAGGCTCTTATCTGCTTTTTTCGTCTCCGAAATTGCTGCTAGTGTGTGTGTGTATGTGCGTGTGTGTTACAGAAGCAAAGGAAGTGAGATGTTTCAGGGGGGAGCTGAACACCACAGACAAAAAACGCCTCACAATTACACTCAAGCTCATGTGTTAAAGCATACAGATATTCATACATACATATATATATATAAATAAATGTGTGTGTGGTTTCACAGTGTGACTGATCTTTCAGCGGTTCACTTACACATCTGCAGCAGCGGTGAGGTGTGGTGTGTTGGCGGTAGCTGTACACACAGATAAAACACAAGAGTATGTGTGTGTGTGATTATTCCAGAGAATATGAAAGTGTGTGTGTGTGTGTGTGCGCGTGCTGGAGGGATTAACCTCTCTCTCTGTTGGGGGTGTTGTAGTGAGAGGGGGGGCTTGTTAATTCAGTTGTCCTTAATAATGTCTTCCAGAGCCCTGTCCACCCTCACAACACAATACACACATAATGAACCCAGACTGCTCTGTGTGTGTGTGTGTGTGTGTGTGTGTGTGTGAGAGAGAGAGAGAGAGAGAGAGAGAGAGACAGAGAGAGAGAGAGAGAGAGAGAGAGAGAGAGAGAGAGTATCATGCTAAAAAGAAACACAAGGGAAAAACATTTAAAAATGGATTCAATGTGATACAATGTGGTTGCAAGTTGCTATGCATTTTTTAGGGAATTGTTTGCTAGTCCAAGTCAAAAGAAATCTCTACAAGAAGTCATAACAGTTTATAATGCAAAATCATAGATAAATAGAAAACTAACCATGAAGCCAGAGCTCTAGACAAACCGTGACACAGGCCTGAGTGAGAAGCAGCAGTCGTGTGTTGGGATGCAACGAACATACGAGTCTCTAAACACAGCTGAGGACACAGTGATTACATTTCATTTTCAAAGGAAATGTCCCAGAACCAAAAAAAGGAAGAGTACTGTGTTTGTGCTGATCATTTTACACCAGAAAGCCTCTCAAACAAGAGTCAGCTCAGTGCTGGTGTTGTGCAAAGGTTGCTTCTGAAAGAGGGATCGATACCGATGCTTTGTGTGCGAACGTCCAGACAAAGTGAGCATCACGCATCAGATTTTGTTTTCCAAAAGAGTTTCTTGGCTCTCCGGAAATCTAATGTTGCTGAAGCTATCATTGTCCCTGTCTGTTTTCACTAATGCTGCCTTCACATGAATCTTGCTGCCCTAGTTCAAATCATTAACTTGTGTAGTATGACCAATAATAACAGTGCTGCTAACCTTAGCAAACACCACGACACAAGGACATGTGATGAGAGAGAGATATGACTGATATGGGACTGAAACACACACACACACACACACACACACACACACACACACACACACACACACAGCTGGCTTCCTGATTTCAGAATTCTGAAGTGAAATATACAGATCTGTGACATCACAACATGAGCGGAGAACAGAAATCACATGTGTAGTGGCTCAGTTATACCATCACAAGAACAAGCTGAAAGAAGACGAATCACTCATTTCCCAGAAGACGACGATTGACCTACAATCAGTCTTTCTGAGAACTTCCTGATGAATCATCACACTAATAACAGATATTCAAACAACCATGTGATGTTGAGATGTTATATGGTTCTTTGGATCCTTCTAAAGCTCTTGACGATTGGTTATAAAGTCTTCAGATCAGTGTTTTGGTTTCTGACTTCTTTAAAGCACTGGTACTGTGCGTAGATGATTTTCTAAAGCACTAGAGAATAAACGCTTCTTTGTGCATGGAGTTCAGACGGTCCTCGATGAAGTAATCTCTAAGTGCTTTGCTTTGGCTCATAACCACAAGCAAGCAGAAGCAAACGCTGGTTCTACTTGGAACATTAATTTTTACGACTTTACGAAAAAGGAAAAAAGGAAGGAACACAAAACAATGACCAAAACAAAAATGTTTTCTCCGCAGAAGACGGCTGCTGAATTCAGAGAAATGGAGTCTGTTTTCGTCCATCATCTCCACGGAGTTGAAGAGTTCAGATGGAGAGAGGAAGATGATGGTCAACACAATCTGACGAAGAGCTGCTTACGGTTACCAAACCCATCTGAGGCAGTAATCCCTACCCATAATCCACTGGACCTGAATGATGACCACAAACAAGCCGAAAAGGACCAGCAATTGGATTAAGAGTAATGGTTTCTAAAACACTTCATTCAGAATTTTGAAATTATTTTGAAAATAAATCATTCTCAAATGACTGTGAGCACAAGCGCCACTGTTTTCAGCCAAATATTAGTCCTGTGAAGCATTTGTCCCACAACAAGTTCTTAAATCCATCGACCAGAAGTCTGTTTTTAAGTAACTTCAGAGGTTTGAGAAGACAAACTGATCCTGAATTCCAAAGAACACAGTAAATCTTTGAGGCTAAGATTAAACGGAGCAGTCGGCTGTAACTCCTAATCCAAGATTTGGGATCCCGCAGTAAATCCGGCTGATTCCCTTCTGCTGAAATCTCAGAGGTTTAAGATCAAAGTTTGTTCAGTGTACTTAAGAATTCATCAGCGGCAGTAAGACATGTCAAAATAACGACTTTAACATGGTCTTTTTTTGCTCTTGAGGTATTAATCTGTTCTTTTTTGACACCAGAGCCTGGTCAACAACAACAAAAAGTCTTCAAGTAATGTCACTGCCGTACTTTGGAAAACAATCCAAATAGGTTTAAACCAGAATTCTCTACAAACTAAATAAACTGACATTACAGATGTTGACATTTAGACTGACATTATACATTTAAGAATATATTTTGTATTAAAAATACGTGTTTTAATTATTTAAATTTAATGTTATATTTAAAAGTGTGCATACATGAAGATGAACAAAAATAAAAAATATATGTTTTAACTAATTGAATGTATTATTATTTATGGTTTGAGCATGTTATGGGTTTTTAATTATCACTTAATGAATCTATAAGGCTATATCAATACCAACAGGAAACACCATCATTTACAAACTACAAAGTGAAAAATTAAATGCAGGACTTGTTTCAGGATGTTTCTCAAACTCAGATTTCAGATTCATGTTCTCCTGAATCTCCACACTGAATTAACAAAAGGGCCTCAATAAGAGACACCCCCAAATCCATCCACTCGTGAGGTTTTCATTTAGCGTCCCTGTGTTTGTGTTCACATACGTCTGTGTGCACATGTATAAAAAAAGAAAAAAGAAAAAAAGGCAATTAGGCTTGAATGCAAACACAATAATGACTGGGGACTCATTAACACAAGCTGCCCACTGTGTGCACAGGAACAATTCATGGAAACGACACAATTAAGCCTCTACAGGGAGGGAACCAGGCAACTGGTGTGCAAACAAGCTCCTCCAACCCAACCTGAACCAGAAAAACAATCAGAAACACTTTCATTTAGACATGCTCCCTGCAAACCTGATATCAGAGTCATGATATAAAGACCAAACATGTGGAAGAAAATTAGCCAGAGAACAAAGAAACAAACATATTAAGAGGCAATTGCAATGATTGCAATTAAATAATATTTAGAGATTAAAAGTCTTCTAATATTTCTCTTGAGGTGAACTCTGAAGCAGATTTAGATGCTAAAATCTTAACATATTCCAGTGGTAATAAAACACTGATAAATATTGGTAAATCGATGCTTTCTTATGCTCATTTTTATTTTTTACAGTGCATTCAAATAATATGATTTATGTAACTCTAGGCACTTCTACCAAAAACTTATATATATATATATATATATATGGTAACACTTAAGTATAGGGTCCAATTCTCACTAATAACTACTTGCCTATTAGCATGACTATTATTAACATTTTGGCTGTTTATTAGTGCTTATAAAGTACATGTAATGCATCGCATCTATACTCTTACCCAATACCCTACACTTAACAACTACCTTATAAACTATGAATAAGCAGCAAATTAGGAGTTAATTGAGGTCATAGTTAATGGTTAGTTAATAGTGAGAATTGGACCTTAAAATAAAGTGTAACACACACACACACATACATACATATATACATATATATATGTATATGTATATATATATATATATATATATATATATATATATATATGTATATTTACACACACACACTGGTGTACAATGGTGATTCATGACTAACTTGTGATGCACCAGAGATTATAATAATGTTAAAATGTAAATAACAAAGCTTATAAACACACACACACACACACACACACACACACATATATATATATAAACAGTTTAACATTATTATAATATCTAGTGCATCACATGAGTTTATCAAATATATATAAAATTGTTATTACCATTTCTGGTACAACATACTGTTGAAGTACTAATTGTAATACCACGATACTGAATCATTAGCATATTCAAATAGCATGGTATTTGTATGCAACGCCGACATATTTCAAAGAATAAAACAAAAAGCTTGACTTTCATATATAAAAAGATACATTTCAAAGTAACATCTGATACAATCACTGTACAATGCTACTGCCAAAGTACATTTTTGTAAGCGGATGCATCTAAAAACAAAGGTATTGCCATGGTTTTAACACTATTCCATTTTCACAAACACTGTATTCCCATGGTGCTTGTATAAAAAAATAAAATAAAAAAAGACATTATAGAAATAAAAAAAATTGTACTTTTGTGTTGGTTTAAGTGATTAAATGTCCACATCACCGGCTGTGTGGCATGAATGAAGGAGAATGAGAAGCTTACCGAGTGCCTGGCTTGTGGAAACATCATATCAGCCTGTTTTTTTTTTTTGTTGCTTTATTCTCTTTCTGCAGATGGAACGAAACGGCTTTGGATGGATATCCTCTTTGTTTGCTCTAAACTGACGAGTCTGAAGGCAGATAGGGCTTTAGTCTGCTCTCCTGAAGATATTTCCTGGCTGTGATCTCCAGTTTTCCTGGGTTTTGTTAAGCTTTACAAACCTAACGTAACGTTACATAAACTTCAGACAGCGCCTTTGGAACAACACAAACAACAATCAATCTTTACTACACTGTGTGACATCGCGGTTTCACGTGAGAAAAATGAATCTTCTGTTACAATAGGCCGATTAATCCACCGCCAGGCTGATCATACTTGTCGGATTTCCAGATGCAAGCTACCTGGCTAATGCTAACAGAGTAGTTTATATAGCAGGAAATGAACAAAATGCGTTTGAAAACGAGGAAAAACGTTACAATCTGGTCGTGTGTTCGCTAGTCGTGCGTGTGTCTGTCTATGCGCGGTTAAAGAGAAGACTGCGCTTGGAAAATCATGCCTCTTCCGCCGCTTCAGGACTCTTGATGCGACACGCTAAATTACAGAATCTACTACAGGAACGGCTTTACTCATGAATATTAATTACGCCGTGTGCGCGTTGCCTGCTTACCTCCCGGAGCGTATGTTTACGTTTTAATATATTTAGTTACTTGCTTAAATATTGAATTTGTTATTTAATGTAATTACCTGCGAGGGATGAGATTTCGCTTTATTGTTTTATTTTGCACTTCTTTGACAACACAAATATATATTTATTGTCATAGAATAATAAAAATACAAGTACACACAGACACAAATAAATTAGTGTTTTAAGGTAAATATATGTGTAATGATATACTATTATTGCTTTTTGTTTATTTTAAGAATATGTACTTGGAAGACTTCTTTTGGTAGCGTTGAAATAATTAGAAGCGTTTGCATTACAGCCAATCCGAAAGGCGCACCAGGAGAACGCCACGTTGCGTCATTAATATTCATGAGACAATCCTTTATCGTAGTAGGATTCGTCCCTTGGTACATTCGCATGCAGGATTTAAGGTGGCGCTCAGGAGGCCCATTTTAAGACGTCAAATGGATGAAATGACAGTGGCCGGAAGTGTGTTTTGTTGGTGGAAGGTGTTGGAATTGCTTTTGTTCCCGGTCAATGTACAGCGACTCCACTCTGCAACACTGGCAACTGCACCCATGGGAGTATTTCCACTGTAGTGAACATGTGATTTATTAACAACTTTACCTCTAAGAGCAGAGATTATTACAGGTGTGTGCTGAAAACGACTTCCAGGATAATATTACATCATAATTTGTTTATAAGTTTTAGATATTTTAGACATTTTATGCAAGCTCTGTACTGGACAAAAAACAAAACACATAATTTGGCAAACAATTTAAAAACAAAGGCCATGAGAGACTTTATGTGCTGAAATCATAATTTCAGATGAAACAAAATTAAATGACTTTAATTCGAGACATCTGAAAAGCAGCAATCTATAGGATTTAAACACTTCAGCATTTCAAAGAATACACGTTACAAGACCATCAGCAAGTATAGGAACAAATTTATTTAAATTTAAAACAGATACTTTATAATTTTTTTGTTTGTTTTTTTAGAAGGCGGTTATGAAAATCATTTCCATGTTTGAATGAGGTTCAGGCAACAGTGGTTGAAATGAAACAAATACAAATAAAAACAACAATAAAATATGGCGAGAATGTGGTAAAATGTATTTCCTCGTCTCAAAGATTTTGTTGCTTGTCTGAGCCCAAAACTCTCGGCTGGACAAAGAGCACATGCTTTAATGATTACAATTCCTTACACACACACAAAAGAGGAAAAACAGCAGTTCATCTTCTAACTTAAATACAAAGTAATTAATTTACTTTCTTCTTTAGTGTTGTACTCATTTTTAAAAGGGGACCGTGTCTGATTTCACGGTCTGCGAGTGATTTGGACAACAATTGGCACTTGTTATGAGTCAGTCTCAGAGAAGGGGATTGGCACGCACAATATTATACAACATTTACATTTGGTGGTATAATCACAAAATAAAAGGGTACAAAGACGCAGATAAAGAATGAGAAAGAAAACAAGTAAAATGTACATGATCTAGTGGTCCTGGACATAACGGCTCTCAGGTAATGTATTACAATGAAAGAACAGGGGATAAAAAGCAGAAATCAAATGAATGACTCTTTCACTGGGTCAAAACGTCAACCTTTCGACCGTCCACCACACAGATGCACCTAACCGTACCAGTAAACATGCGTACATGGAAATTACATAATAGTCTCGCTCTGTCATCTGTAGAAATGTGACTCCATGTCGACAAGCTTATGTGTTCATTGCATCTTACCGAGCGAGTCTTCACAAGCAATCAAAAGCAAAGAGTCGCTGAACTGAATCACAACCATCACGAGAACTAAAGCAGACACAGAACTCGAGAGGCAAGAGACCTTACTTTATGCTTCTGGACTGAGACTTATTTTATGCACACTAGAGAAAGATAGGAATGCGTATTATTCATTTTCAACCCGGATAACTGGAAAGTAAATACAGTGAATTTAGCTGCCACAAAAGCAACTTCCACAGCCAATTTTCCTTTTCAGGAATAATAACATCTGGTTTAATGGCACAGATATTTGAAGGGAACTCTAGTGCCCTCTCGAGTACTGAGGACTGTATCAACAAGACATGTTTGCAATGCTTTGGTCAAGCATTAATGCATTATTATATGGTATCTTCTAGACTAAATTATATCAAAATTGTTACCCAGAACAGCCAAAGCCTTCATGACTGATATGTCTATTCACTGAAACAAAGCCACAGGCATACGATTCTCTTCCCAGCAGCAGAACAGATGTTATTTTCAATGTACCACTACCGCCTGACATTTAAGGAAGATTTTTTTCTGGCCTGAGAAATGTGCTGATTTGTGTTTAACGTACAAGGTGAACAAAATATATGAAGGTTGGCAATATCTGATAAATATACAATGTTTGGCCTCCAAACCTCACTGACTGTGGTGAAGTGTGCTTGTCACGTGACTACCAATCCTAAAATGCCCGAAAAACGTCTCACGGATCACAGAGGTAGAGGTTCTTGAGGGAACGCTGAATACGAGACTTCTGGGATGAGCACATTTATAGATATGTGGAGCTCAAATGATCGGCCTGCTGCTCTAGGTGTTTGCTTTGTGGCAAGAAAAAAAAAAAGTGCAATGAGAACAAATCAAGCTGCGCCAAATAACTACCCCTTCTACTTGACAACTGCAGATCCAACAAAGCAACACATTCTCCTAGTGAGCAGAGACAAACTCACCAGTCGCAGTAAACTGAGGTCCATTTGAACACGTTAGAGTAAGATGCGAAATGCATTTTAGATGATTTAGTGCTCAGTTTGCTTTGTATCATCAGTTTCTTCAAATCTAACTCACTACGAACATCGAAGAAAACACTGCAGGATTTACAAAATGGTGTGGCATTTCCAGACCCCACTGAAACACTGAATTAAGTTTACAAATAACACGTCAGGTTTTACATCCATCAAGAAATCGTTTGGGAGTTTGCTTCTCTAGTAGAGCGTCCGATGGCAATTGATGAACTCGGATGCATGGCAGAAAAAGTGATAAAATAATGTATAATGCATGAGTATTTGGTGGAATGGGTGCATTTGTGATTGCGTTGTGATCTCCTGCTACCAAATCACACATTGAGCTGTGACCAATCGTTTCTGGTTTTCATGTGACGTGTTTTTCGTAGCCCTTGATGAAAATGAATGAAACAACACCTGTATAAAATAGACTGTAAAAGAACCGTAAAACACTTTTGTTCCTATCTGTGCATCACATACACAATGAAGGAAACAAGCTGTGAATTATAAAGAAATCAAATTGAAATCAGAATTGAAAGTCACTACTTGCAAGCATCGACCAAATAGATCTTCAATTACAGATAAAAAGCTGTCTATTTTCATATGGTACATTTCCTATGTTCGTTTTTAAATACTTCACCTGAACGTAATTTGGAAATGTAACAAAAAAAAAAAAAAAAAATCAGTAGGAATGTGAAAACTGTGGTTAGGGAAAAATATTTATAGTACAATATATTGCGTTTGGGGGGGGGGGGGGTATCATTGTAGGCTTATACAGCAGTACAGACACTAGAGTCTCCTATTTCTGTCTCATAACATGGGAGTGCTTCAAATAGGAAAAGTGGAAACAATAGCATTCAAATTATCAACAACTTCAGATCTGGTCCATAAATTATATAAATAAAATGTTCTTTATTGATTTTTTTTTCTTTTGCCTAAAAATCATAATTAAATTTGTATCTTATATAACATTCACACCATAGAGGAGACATCTCTGAGAACATCTCTGATGTTTCCAAACGCTTTCCCAAGCCTGCTCTAGACTATTG
Organism: Carassius auratus; assembly: GCF_003368295.1. Classification (NCBI taxonomy): domain Eukaryota; kingdom Metazoa; phylum Chordata; class Actinopteri; order Cypriniformes; family Cyprinidae; genus Carassius; species Carassius auratus. The sequence goes on along the minus strand of NC_039244.1, from coordinate 5,792,702 downwards.
CTCATTACGTTCATCCTCCACACATTACCGTCAGGTACAGCTATGTGTATATCATTTTACGTATTGATAGAGACAAAAAAAAAAAAAAAAATCTAGTATTAAAACGAAGAATCACAGTATCAATAATATTGTAATTCATAAGAAAACCAAAAGAACCGTACACAATTACTAAAAGTGATTTCTTCTTTTTTTTTTTTTGCCAAAGATAGTGTACCACAGACGTTTTGTACATAAGCAATAATGTGTATACGTATTTACAAATATAAATATACACAATCAATTAACTTCAGCGCATAAATGCTTTCCTGTATCCCCAACCTCGTCCTCCCGCGATCCTCCTTGAACTCGCGCAAAATTCTTGAAATTGTCGATCGGAAAAAGTTGGATTATGACTATTTAAAAAAAAAAAAAAAAAAAATGGATTGTGTGCTTCCGTGCCGCTAGATGACGACGATACCCGCAAGTCTGCAGCCTGGATTTTGAATTAATAAAGTATCTGTTCATGAGCGGAAAAAGATAACCGCGCACTCCAAAACTACTTTTTAGATTGTGAAATTAAACGAAACAGGAAGAAGGATAAAACATAACAACTGTGGGGAAAGGAAGCAATGCAATCATTTTCAACGTTAAATGTGGAAATCTGCAGAACAATACCGATCATAAATGTATAATCCCGTTTTGCACACATTTAAAAATCCTTAACGTCCCTTACCCATCATTAATTCGACTGCCGTTATAATTTAATATAATTCGGTAGCAGTAGAAGTAGCTATAGTTACTTTTCGTTAAAAAGTTTTTAAAATGATCATCTCAGCAATATACACAGATTTAATTATTTTCATCTCTCCCTTGCGTGCTTTGTATCGTTTTGCTTACATAGGCATTCTTACAATATTTTCATTCTTTATAATTTTTTGGGATTTTTTTTTTTTTTTGCATTTGCAATGATTTACATTCCTAGATGTGAGTTGAAGACTCTGCGCGTGAAAGGTTCTCCACACCATCAGTGGAACCCGCTGGAACTCTGGATTCTAGAATCCTCCAGAATCCGTTTCGGAACTTCCGGCACCACAGCACTGGTCCATGTGTCCATGTACAATTATGTAAATATGTTGTGATTTATTAATTCTTTTGGTCTTTTTGCAGGGCTGTGAAAAACAAAATTTTCCATTCATCCAGGCGGAAATCCAGAGAAACGCTCAGAGCAGATGATGTGATTGGAGCGAGTGATAGTACAGGACAAGGAACGTCACTTCCAGTTTTTTCAGGCCAGCGTATCACAGGTCATTCTCATCGTAGCTCCGTCAATCCAACATCTCCATGAAATATGTGAATGCTGAAGTGGCTAATAGGAGTCTAACGCCCTTTGTCAAATCTGAGCCATTTCTTTTCTTTTTTGGTGGTCAAATTTGATAAAAAGGGAAAGAGGCCTTTGACGAGAGCTGCCAGGGATGAGCGGATAGACTTTGGCAAACAAATAAAAAACAAACGATGAGCAGGACATGTCCGTTATTATTCCGCTGGAGAGAAAGAGAAAACTCTGGAAGCTGGGAAAGAGAAATCACAAGAACCGTGTGTTTCTGAAAGTGTGCATGATGCATGTGTGTGTGGTGTGTGGACGTAGGTGTGCGCACGCTCTGTGGGTGCCTGTTCTATACTGATTCGTGTGTCGGACTCGTCACATATCACACCAGGTTGTATTCCTTCAGGTTTAGTTGCAGGATGGTGTCTTTCACCGCTGCGAACACAAAGCGGATGTTCTCCGTGTCAGTGGCACAGGTGAAATGAGAGTAGATGATCTTGTCACTGTCTGGGTTCAGATCCACAAACATCTTCAGGATGAACTCTCGTGCAGCCTGGGCATCTCTTTGGGGCCCTACAAAACAATATGTACATTTCAGGAGACCTATATATATATATATATATATATATATATATATATATATATATATATATATATATATATATATATATATATATATATATATATATATATATATATATATATATATATATACATATACACACACACACAGACACACACTTATTAAGACTGCCACTTTTTATTCGCTATTCGAATATGCATGCGAACATGACGTGAAATATCCGTAATCTATCTATAAATCAACTATCCGGTTTTTAAAATGCCATGTGTAGCGCATTTTTTACAGTCTATGATTAGACTATAATTTATTTTATTCTTTGCCATCTTATCCGTATTGTAGCGTAGGCCCATGACCAAATCAAGCGAATAATAGCTAGTAGCTACTCTTTTTGATAATGGAAGCCAACGAACAGAACGCCCAGCTTGAGCGGACAATTACAATTGGTGGAGAGACACAGGCTGCAATAAATACCCACTTCTCTCAACACTGACGCGCAAATACCTGTGTGTGCCAGGCACGTCTGTGCGCTCCGAACGTGTGTTCTCCACTGCAGGGAACATCGTAAATAAAAAGAGAGCCGCACTTGATCCAGGTCAAGTTGATAGACTGGTGTTTCTTGCAAACAATGCCTTACTCCTGCTGCTGTTTAAGTTACATGTTATTGTATGTGCCTGTTCTGAATCGTTTTTTTTTTTTCATATAGCATAATGTTGTGGGTTATGCATAGTGGCACTTCATACAAGTTGATAAACGGCTGTTTCTAACATTAAGTAAAAAAATTATAATCCAGACAGTCCTGTTTATGACGGTCACTGTTAATAAATTTAGTGGTGGGTTGTGCACATAGATATTCGAATATATTGCACGATATTCGATATCCGTTCGAATTAGATTTTTCTAAAAAGTGACAGCCCTAATATATATATATATATATATATATATATATATATATATATATATATATATATATATATATATAGAAACAAACCAAACAGCTGAAAGATGAAGTCAGTGTCACATGACCCTTCAGAAATCATTCTAATATGCGGATTTGCTGCTCAAGAAATATTTATTATTACATTAAATTGGGACTGTTTGCATAAAACCAGTCTATATGAAAAAGACTATGACAGGAATCCAACACACCGTCGAATTCTGGGAAATAGTCGACCAGGTGGGAGTAGGTGATCTTCTCCTCCAGCAGATCCTTCTTGTTGAGGAAGAGGATGACAGAAGAGTTTTGGAACCAGGGATATGTGATTATCGTCCTGAACAGAGCCTTGCTCTCCTCCATACGATTCTGAACACAAACACAAGATTGGATCGTCATATATGTCAAAATGCAGATTGAAAAATAACTTGCTGACAAATAAAAACGTTGAGGTTTTAGGGACGCGAGTCCAAAATCTGCTAAATGTAATCGAATCGTGGGCCTCTGCATCGTAATATAATCGAATCGTGAGATACCCATACATTGCCACCCCTAGTTCACAAGAGAAAATAAGTCGACCCTGTTCAAAAGGTTTCATTTGCTTGATTCTTAATCCTTGATCCAATAATTATGTTACCTGGATGACCCACAGCTGTTTGTTTTTGTGACGAGTCCTTTATTTGGCCTAAACGGTTTTACATGAAGTACCACAAAAAAAAAAAAAATAATAAAATTGCTGTTGATCATCCACGTACTAACACAACTTTTGAACAAGGTCATTTTTAACCTATTATTTTCTCATGTGGACCATATGTAAACATCTTTTATGTGAAATATCTTATTCAGGTCAGTACTAAATAAAAAATAACATGCATTTTGTATGATCCCTCTTATATTGGTACAATAATTAACATTTTGCAGTTACTGCAAAGACTATGCTATTTTTTTTTAAATGTTGCAATATATCTTAGATTTAATATTTTTTATTTCCAAAAATCTATTGATATTTTTATTTCTTTATTTCTTATGCATTTTTTGTGATTGTTTTTACATCCCTACTATGGAAAGCACTTTCAACCACTGTGTATGAATTGTGCTATATAAATAAACTGAAAAAGTGAAAAAGTATGCAGTGTGCAAACTGTAGTTGGCAACACTATCATCAAATTTCCACTAGGAAATATACTAAAAACTATGAGACCACCACAGAAAGGCAAGATAAACACATCTATAGCTGCTTACCTCATTGTCCGATTCAACCAGAACCTGATCGTACTCGCTCAGAGCCACCAGGAACATGATGGACGTCACATTCTCAAAACAGTGGATCCACTTCCTGCGCTCTGACCTCTGACCCCCTACATCAACCATCCTGAAAGACAAAGAGAGCGAGCGTTTGCATTATTGATTTGTTCTTGACTTTTTATACATTAATAATTCATGCTTCTACTGTGCACAGTATGCAAATCTTCTGTATGCATGAAAAGACGTGTTACAATGCACAGTACATTCATGGAGCACTGTATCCCATAATGCAATGACCTTACAGTCTCGTGTGCTGAATGCACTGAAAGTGATAAACACTTTTTAACACATTATTATACGCAAGTTAAGACAATTTAAAGCATATTTTAATAAAAAAAGCAAATTAACTATATTCATCGCTGAGATAACAACTGGGTTGAATCTACAATATAGCGAAAGCAGCATAGTTTAGTAACGTTTGTTTATCATTGCATAATGCATACATTTTTTAACATATGAAAAAAATATTAAGCAATATACAGTATGTATAGTTACACGTTATATGTACAGTACCTACTATTATAAGAACAATTATGCATTATTACAAGCAAGTAGCCCTAGCCAAACTTAATCCTAACGCTAACCATAAAGTTCATGTTGTCAATTAATACTGTATTACTCAGTAATTAAATGCATAATTATACTGTAACAAGGACACCTTAAAACCTTAAAATAAAGGGTAAAATAAACCCAAACTTTTTTTTAACTCAAAAACATACTACAGTACTGTTTATTAACCATGGCATAATACATACTTTTTTCAGTTTTACATGCCATTTAAAAAACAGATGTGTAGATGTGTACTTACAGTATACTGTTATATGTAGTATGTATAGTATAAATATTTAAAATAGTATGCTACATTGCTGTCGCTTGTTTACATTACGTGCAAATAAAAATATTTAACATAATTAAATACACAAACAAAATGTAATGCAATTGTGTAAAATTTTAATATCTGTTATTCCAATCAACGAGTCAGTTAAGATAAATGTGGAAATTTGCATCCTATACACAATATGCATACTGTATTAAGAGTAGAGGTAGTGTTTTAGCATACTTTTCTGCACATATTTGAAGTCCTAGATTTCAGAAACATGGTAAATGTGTGCAGCCAGAACTGGGGCTGATTTTGGATTTATACAGTGCCCCCTAGTGGAGTCCGAACTCCAGTCCTGAGCCAGCAGTTCACAGAGGGAGCTTTGATAAATGAAGCCCTCTAGGATTGGCTGCCCAAAATAAAGCTACTTCAGATAGAAGCGTCCTCATTTCCTTCAGCCAGGGGCTCGCTGACCTACTTCTGAACATACACACGCTCTTTAATGTAGGACGAGTCTCCACATTCAATCCGCACTTAGCAAACTTTGGCAGGAGAACAGAGAGAAAGAACGAGAGAGAGACGTGAAAAGATAGACGTGAGGTGCGTGAGGGTTTAAGACAGTTTTACAGAGATTAAAAAAACCAAACAGCTGATGGTAATCATTTATGGAGTCAATATGGCAGAAATAATCTCTTGTGTGTTTTGATGAATTTCCATACCATAACACAGTGAGAGAATTAAATGTAGCACTTTTATTTCCAACATGTGCTCATTCATGGCTGCATATTAATTCAGGTAAAGTTACGCCTTTATTGGGACAGGACTTGATGGACTATTTTACATGACATGAGTTGGTCTCTATTTCTTAGAGCCAAGCTAAATAAACTACATATCAGGCATTTATGGAATGCATTTAATTTGTTCATAACTGGTTTTATGTTAAATAAAGTTTACTAACTACAACAAATCAGCGTTGTTGTTATCTCGTCTCCACTCAGACGCGTGCTGCAATGACGATCCTGCGCAATTCTCAAAACACCCACAAGATTCATTTATCGGTGAATCCGATATTTCAAAACCGATATCAAATTATGATAAAATGCTTAAATATCGGGGGAAAATATTGGTAAATCCCTATATTGGCGGATCTCTATTTTTCATTCTTTTGCAAACCATTATTTATACTGAATTTCTTTTAAGCTAGTTTTGTCTACATAGGCCACACCTTGGGTCATGAATATTAACATTATATGATGTTCACCCTCTCTGTTTAGCAGATGCGTTTATCAGACACAGGCAATAACACACAAAGTGCTACCAATAAAAAGTTTAAAATACCATCTAGAAATCTGATTTGCTTAAAGTGGATGTTGGTAAATGCTAACCATGGTGGGATTACCATTTACCACATGTGCATTTGTTTAACCACAACGACCATGCAAAAAGGTTTCTGCTTGGAGTCATTTAAACTGTGACCATGAAAAAAAAATACTTTGTTCAAATATAATGAACATCTTTTAATAAGCAAGGGGTTTCTATGTCCCTGCGCTCACTACAGTTCAAAGGAAATTAATACTTTTACCAAGCAAAGATGCATTAAACTGATCAAAACTTACACTGAAGTCATTTATAATGTTACAAAGATTTACATTTCAAATAAATGTAATAATAATAAATAAATAATACTTTCAATTAGGGGTGGCACGGTTCAACTTTTTCACGGTTCGGTTTTGCCTCACGGTTTTAGAGTCACGTTTCGGTACAGTTCGGTATGTTCTGTTTATGGAAAAACTATACTTAAAAAAAAGAAAAAGAGAAAAAAAAGTTCTATCCAACTACAAGCAATAGCACAAATAAATACAACAGAGTAAAGATACAAACAATAAACAGTGATTTTCAGTTTTTTTCTTTTTTTTTTTTTTAGGTAGGTCTAGCATAAGTTTTTAGGTACAGAAATTGAATAAAGTATTCAAATGTAAAACAGCATTGCATATTGGACTGAATAAATTAAAGATTATTCTTTACTAAAGTTACAAAACTTTTTAATCAAGAGCAGTGAGTGATTTCTTTGTTGTTGCTGTTGGACCAAGACTGTCACTTTAAGAGAATGCACTGATCCAGTAGGTCTATGTTCAGCCAGCTATGTCTGCTGTAGGATACTTACTAAGACGGGCATTTTGACAATTTTTTTCAGAATTAGTCAATTTAAATAATACTTCAGAGAGCGCGTAATATTTGTGCACGTTCTGAGATGCAGGATTGCACACTTTGGGTGAAATCTTCTCACTGTGTGAGTGAGCTCGCGTCCTGCCGCTCTTAAATGTTTAAACTGACAAAGTTTAAATTAGTTTAGTTTAAACTCATATTAACGTGTGCTGTTCAGATCTCATCTGTGAGCACGTACGATCAGCACCCGGGTGATGACGGAATAAATGACTGCTCATATTCCAGAGTCACATATTAGCTGAACCCTGTTTGTTTTAGGCCTACATGTTCTTCATAGTAAACCGTATTAAAGATGCTTTGTCAGATTTAAGTTGAACCATGGTCCCAGCACGTGCTGAACCATGAGGGGTGAAATGTCAGAACCGTGCCACCCATCCTTTCAATAGATCAAAAGATACTGACTGGGAAAAAAGGTTTTCAGTAAAATATTAACAAATATTAAAAACATTAAATATAAGCACAAGAGTTTTTAACACTGATAATAATAATAATAATAATAATGTTTTCATAGCAAATTAAATTATATCAGAAATTATATCAGCATATTAGAATGATTTCTCAAGGATCATGTGACACTGAAGACTGGAGGAATGATGCTGAAAATTCAGCTCTGCATCATAGGGACAAATTATATTATTAAAAAAATATATTCAAACCGAAAAAACTTATTTTAAATTGTAATAATATTTCACAACTTTACAGTTTTTACTGTATTTTTAGATCAAATAAATGCAGCCTTGGTGAGCATTTCTGTCAAAATCATTGAAAAACCCTACATTACCCTACAGAAGTGCAGCAAAGACAACTTTGACTGATGTGGGATGTGACTGCATCTTTGTAGGTCACACACTAGAAAGTTGCTTCAGTTTGGGGAAATATTAATAACTCTCCTCCATGGATGTATTCTCAATGCTAACCTACATTCAGTGCTTAGTTCCTGAATTTCAAATGGAAGCTGATGAATAATTGGTCCGTGTCCTCTACCTGAAAATGATGCTTTGAAGGTCGAATGGGTATTCAATTATCCCTGTGGTCGGGATTCGAACCCTCAGAACATCCTGCTGGGTGGGAAGGTAGGAGGGCTCGGCGATACGATCCAGATCAGATAGATAGCTACAGAAAGAGAAGGAGAGACATCATTAACCCCTTTATATCAAAAGCAGTGGTTTGGTAAAGAATATTTCCAGCAGAATTCTCGAGAGTCAGATGTCGTCTCCCATCAGCAGATCTCAGAGGATGCTCATTACGCTTTCTTGTGAGACAATCTGAAAAAACACAATGGCTAAATAGAGAAGGCAAATGTGGTGTGTGTCTGGTCAAACTTTTTTTTCAGGATGTACAATGCATATGGTCTAATATTGCTGAAATAGAATGCTGTATGCAACCATAAATCTCTTTATTGTCTTATTTGAACAACGTCGAATGAGAAGGAAAACACCATGAAAATTGCCAACAACTTATCCAGAATCAAAAGAAATGAGAAACTATATTCTGGATAAAGAATATTAAGATGTTTTTAGAACACTTAAGATTTTAATTGCATTGCTACATTACTTTCATGCAATTAAAATAAAAAATATTCATAGAATAAAAAAAATCAATGTTAGTAATTTGTTTAACGTTCGATTTTTCCAAGTCATTCTTACTTTTATAATGCACAAACAAAACCACAATTATTCCTCAATTGCGTATGCTAAATTTAACATGCAACATGCCTAATGTAAATTGCATACTATGCAGTACTCTGGCTATAGTGTTGTCACATGACCTCTTTATGTTGTATGTTTAATTCAGCAAATGCTGTCAAAATCGTAGAAATTAACACTTTAAATTAAATGGGTCCATATGCATCCCTGACAATTGTTTTCGCAATTAAGCTAAAATATACCCGTTTTTTTTTTTTTTTACCAGTTAGAATACAATATATTCTGCAGTCATCAACCTAATCAATAAGCAAATGCTTTTGTAGAATATCCCATCTTCTCATATGTAGTGCTGGAAAAGTCTGATTCATTTGAGTGAACTGATTCATTTATTTCAATACCGTTGGATTTTGTAGCAAAATATTAAGTCAAATTCTGTAGTTTGTCAATGCTGTGTATTAATGTGGTTAAATTTGTATAAATAAAGTGTCAATTTATTAAATGGTGATTATTTGTGTCAATCTGTTCACTTGATTGCATTCAGCCAGATATTCCAGCTGTACTGTTGTGATCTGTACTACCCCATCAAACCAGCAGGGGGTGTGAATCCCTCTGATGCCAATGATTCTTGAATAAACTCCAGGCTTCATACATGTGTGTTTTACTGTGGTGAAATTCACACTGCCTCTATATTATATCAGGCCAGTAAAAGAAATGGGGCAAGACTGACTGCCACCTAACTCTTCAATTAGATCATCAGAGACATGGACGCAACATCATTGACAAAAAGAAAACCGTCTTTAAGACGTGGACTGATTTGTATGTGTTGCACAAGCTCAAAAGCATGTTATTTTTAAACAGAAATTGCCCCCCCCCCTTTCTTTTTCCAGATTTAATAACTATTTGTTTACTTGGCCTCCTATCTTTTCATATCTGACTTTTCTTTCTTTCAGATAAGAATGTATTAAGTATTGTGTTTGTCATTTACAGTGCACAGGAACACCAGCTTTCAAGCTCTAAACAGGACAACTGCATCATAAAATGTGTCTATATGACTCATGTGCTATGTTGTAAATCTTCTGAAGTCACATGATAGCGCTGTGCAAGTTATTCACTGAAAATTGCTCTCGTTCAGAGTTCATGAGAAATAGTGTTGTGCGAAAGGTCAATTTAAAATGACCTTGATCTTATGATTTTTTTTTTTTTTTTTCAAAGAATCAGTTGAATCACCTTGCTGATTTTAAGAGTCAATAATTAAAGACAGAATTTGACTGATTACAAGCTCAAATTTCAGTCTGTTCCCCACACACAGCTAACATATGAGTTGAGTTGACTAGAGTACAAGAGTCAAATCAAACTTTTGCAAGCCAGAAAGCCTCACATTCATTGTAATTTGCATAACCCTTTAGTGTTCCACAAAAGAAATCAAGTCATACGGGTTTGGAATCACTTGAGGAGTAAACAATGAAAAAAATATTCCAGAAATGTTTTACAATGAATAAAATAACATTCAACATTAATCATTTACAATATCACCAGGGACACGTGGAACACAGGAACGTAAATGGGGTCATTTTTGATTTCATGTAGATTGTTAGCATGCACAAAAGTATGAATACACACACACACACACACACACACACACACACAGTGGGTACAGAAAGTATTCAGACCCCCTTAAATTTTTCACTCTGTTATATTGCAGCCATTTGCTAAAATCATTTAAGTTCATTTTTTCCCTCAATGTACACACAGCACCCCATATTGACATAAAAACACAGAATTGTTGACATTTTTGCAGATTTATATATATATATATATATATATATATATATATATATATATATATATATATATAAAAAAACTGAAATATCACATTGTCCTAAGTATTGATACCCTTTGCTGTGACACTCATATATTTAACTCAGGTGCTGTCCATTTCTTCTGATCCTTGAGATGTTTCTACACCTTCATTTGAGTCCAGCTGTGTTTGATTATACTGATTGGACTTGATTAGGAAAGCCACACACCTGTCTGTATAAGACCTTACAGCTCACAGCGCATGTCAGAGGTCAAAGGAACTGCCTGAAGAGCTCAGAGACAGAATTGTGGCAAGGCACAGATCTGGTCAAGGTTACAAAAATATTCTGCTGCACTTAAAGTCCCTAAGAGCACAGTGGCCTCAATAATCCTTAAATGGAAGACGTTTGGGATGACCAGAACCCCTTCCTAGAGCTGAGCTATTGGGGGAGAAGAGCCTTGGTGAGAGAGGTAAAGAAGAACTCAAAGATCACTGTTGCTGAGCTCCAGAGATGCAGTCGGGAGGTGGGAGAAACTTGTAGAAAGTCAGCATCACTGCAGCCCTCCACCAGTCGGGGCTTTATGGCAGAGTGACCCGACGGAAGCCTCTCCTCAGTGAAAGACACATGAAAGCCCCCATGGAGTTTGCTAAAAAAACACCTGAAGGATTCTCTGGTCTGATGAGACCAAGATAGAACTTTTTGGCCTTCATTTTTAAGCGGTATGTGTGTAGAAAACCAGGCACTGCTCATCACCCGTCCAATACAGTCCCAACAGTGAAGCATCATGCTGTGGGGGTGTTTTTCAGCTGCAGGGACAGGGCGACTGGTTGCAATCAAGCGAAAGATGAATGTGGCCAAGTACAGACATATCCTGGACCAAAACCTTCTCCAGAGTGCTCAGGACCTCAGACTGGGCCGAAGGTTCGCCTTCCATCAAGACACTGACCCTAAGAACACAGCTAAAACAACGAAGGAGTGGCTTCACAACAACTCCGTGACTGTTCTTGAACGGCCCAGCCAGAGCCCTGACTCAAACCATATTAAACATCTCTGGAGAGATCTGAAAATCGCTGTCCACCAACGTTTACCATCCAACCTGACAGAACTGGAGAGGATCTGCAAGGAGGAATGGCAGAGGTTCTCCAAATCCAGGTGTGAAAAACTTGTTGCATCTTTCCCAAAAAGACTCATGGCTGTATTAGATCAAAAGGGTGCTTCTACTAAATACTGAGCAAATGGTCTGAATACTTATGACCAGTGTTTGGAATAACAGCGTTTATAAGAACGGCATTAGGTAACGACGTTATTTTTTCAGTAACGCGGTAATGTAACTAATTACTTTCCCCGTCGTTACAACGCCGTTAACGTTACTGAATGTTAGGTGCGGTGGCGTTACTATGCATTGATTTAATAAACTTTGCAATCCGAACGCACCCCTGGCTCACACAGCGAGTGAGCAGGTGGGTTAATAACGAGATAAGCGATTATGATTGGCTAAGGCAGAGTCAGGTGTTTCATGGTAGCCAATCAGAGCCAGTATTTTTACACACATGGCGGCACACGCGCCAGCGCCGTCAAACACACACACACACACACACACACACACACACCAGCTACACAGAGATTCACTGCAGCAGCAGCAGAAATGGCAAATCAGGAGCAATCCGATGAAAAGCTGGCATTTTCATGGTGGAGATATAAGCACTACTTCAAATTCATTGTGTTCAAAGGCAAGAACGTGTATGTAATGTGTACTTTTAATGTGTGACACACGCATCTACAAAGCTAGTGGCCAAAAACATTTTTCTTACAAAGATAATACTTGAAGTGCAGGATAAAACTCTTGCTGTCTGTTGACGTGCAATAAATATTGAAAGTTATGTACGAACACCTGTCTGTTCTCATTTCAATTGACTTGTGAAAACTGCAAAAAAAAAAAAAAAAACTTTCCCTGGTAACAAGTTACTTTTATCATAGAGTAATTCAGTTACTAACTCAGTTACTTTTTGGAACAAGTAGTGAGTAACTATAACTAATTACTTTTTTAAAGTAACGTTCCCAACAGTGCTTATGACCATGTGATATTTCAGTTTTTCTTTTTTTAATAAAAATGTGCAAAAGTGTCAACAATTCTGTTTTTCTGTCAATATGGGGTGCTGTTTGTACAGAGAAATAAAAATTAACTTGATTTTAGCAAATGGCTGCAATATAACAGAGTGAAAAATTTAAGGGGGTCTGAATACTTTCTGTACCCACTTTGTGTGAGTGTGTATATATATGTATAAAATCTATTACTATTAATAATCATACTCTACACAGTAAAAAATTATGACAGATACACTCACTATTTGGTGGAGTCTGACAGCTGGTACTCTCGGCGTCTGTCGTAGGCTTCTTGAATGCCTGGATCTGTCCACAGCATCTTAATGGCATTAACGTAGGGCTGTTCGAATGACGACACCTTCTCAATGTCCACATCCTTCACCAGCATGGCATTTGCCTGCAGCCCAGAGCAGATGAACAGTTTAAGGCAAAACTAATGGAGAAAACTTGATAATATATAACATACTTTTAATAAAAATCTTCCTAAAAATGTAGGAGTTTGTTTCTTCATGGGAACTGATTTGGAGAAATTTAGCATTCCATCATTTGCGCCCCAATGGATGCTCTGCAGTGAATAGGTACCGTCAGAATGAGAGTCCAAACAGCTGATTAAAACATCACAATAATCCACATCACTCCCATCCATCAGGCCATCACTTCACAATCTTGTGAAGGAAGAAATTGCGTTCTTGTGAGAAACAAGACCATCAAGACATTTTCAACTTCGAACTGTTGCTTTCAGCTAAAAAATGAGTGCATAATCCATAATAATGCTTCCCCCAGTGAAAAAGTCCATCCCCTGTGTTCCTCTCACATAAAAAAAAAAACACCTACATAATGTTTTTTTTTAAAAATTAATCCTAATCTGTGCAGATTTCTCTCCTGATACTGAAGAGACAACCTTTTCCACTGAAAAAGCTATATTATGGATAAAGGAGGTATTTTAGTCAAAAGCAATGATTTGAAGTTAAAAAAAAAATATTGATGGATTTGTTTCTTACAAACACGCAGCTTTTCACTTCACAAGTCATTAAATGATTAACTGGAGTGGTGTGGATTATTTTTATGTTTTTATCAGCTGGACTCTCATTCTGACGGCACCCATTCATTGCAGAGCATCCATTGGTCAGCAAGTGATGTTATGCTACATTTGTCATATCTCAATAACAAAGGCTTCAACTTCCTGTATGATTTAGGTGTGAAACATGACCCCAGACAACCGGTCTAATTTTAAATACTCAACATGAATCATTCTCACCTTGTTCTGCTCATACTTGAAGCCGATTTTCAGAGTCTCAGTGGCACGGATCATGGACTGCATGGAGGTGAAGATGTTCTGGTACACCAGTTTGGTGAATCCGCGTTTGTCCTCGTCTGTGTATCCGGTGCCATGGATGATACGCATCTGTTTGATGAACGTACTCTTGCCGCTCTCACCCGTGCCTAGAGCAGAGGGAAAGGTCAGAGGTCAGGTTTCTTGATCTACGTTCAAGACCATCGGTACAGCATCCTTCATTCATAATCGTCTGTTCACATGTGGGAGCAAATCAGGACACTTGGAAATGATTTAATTAAACAACAAAAACCCATTCAATTGAGGGAAAAGTGCCACTTCTAATTAATGAAACAAATACGTGCTTGTGAGATGTTAGCTGCAGATCCATTTTCAAACAGAAGAAAGGCAAGGCTCACTTCAGTGTAAGTTTATGGGATTTATTTTACTTGTTTAATTTTTGACCATCACACTTCTTTTTTTTTTTTTTTTGCTCTGTTTAAAATCAGCATTTGCCAAATGGGGTCTGCGAATCCTTGTGGATTCAAAGAGGAGCTGGATGGGGCAAAACAATAAACCAAAATGAAAACAGAAATCACAATATAATTAAGAGTGTCTCAATTCACAGTAAATGCTTTATCTTTTGACGCAATATGAGTTTAGCATGCATTTTGGTACTGCAATGTGAACTAGGTAGACTATTCACACGTTTCCATAATTTTACCAATATTTAGCCAAAATAAAAAGCATGAGGGTTTGAATGACTGCAAATGAAAAATTAAAGAAACAAAGTGATGAGACATTGTAGTGTAAAATTAATTGCTTATAATTATCAAATATTATTTTTTTTATTTGACAGTTCAGCTGTTATTTACAACAGTAATATATTTAAAATATTTATTAAATATTTAACCAAGCAATTTAACTATTAACTAACTTTAGTGAACCATGAATATGCAAATATGTTGTTACATCACTGAAATATCAATTTACAATTTCAGGGGGAACTTGAAATTGTATATTCGACATGTAAGAGGTTCAAATGACAAAATACTTTTGGAACCTCTGGGCTTCATTAATTCAAGCATTTTAATAATAATAAAAAAACATTCTAAACAATGTTGACTGTCTTTGAAGCCTAGTGTTCAGGCTGAACTTCAAAAGGGTTCATATGATCTGTCACACATGAACTCGCCCACACACACACACACACACACACACACACACACACACACACACACACACACAGCCTGCCCTCATACTGAAACACAGACTGAAGTCAACATGAAATGACGCTCACATTTGAATTCTGCAACAGGGTTATTCAATGAGAAAAGAGGCAGCAAGTCCTTTAAAAGAGCATGAATCACTTCAAAGAGCACAATAAAGTAGACTGTAATAGGTTGACTGTTCCCATCTACTCTCCTAAAAATAAAGTACTTTTTTAGGCATCTACGCTTCTATGAGGAACCTTCAACGTCCAAACCACCTTTTTATTCCGCAGAAGGCTCTTTACGGAGAAAAAGAGATTGTTTAGATTTTTTAAATGTTCTTCACACTAAGAAAAAAAAAATGGTAAGAACTGCTCTCTGAAAGTTTCTTTGTGGAACCAAAAATGGCTTTTCTGTGGTATCGCTATGAGTGTAAAGCAGCTTCTCTCAAACTGTAGCCACAATAGAAGGAGGTGAAACTCTTCAAGCAGGTTTTCTAAAGAGCAACGAGGTGTTGGACACACAAACCTATTGAGTGACACCAACAATATCAAAAGTTTTTTAGTTTTTTTTGAAACTACAAACCTTTCAAACAAAACACCCCCTCTCACAATTAAAAGCTCTTTCTCCGTCCCTCTCTCGTTACATAACACTCCTGTTTTGCTTCTCAGTTCAGCTGAGTGAGGATGTCAAAGGAAGACCGCTTTTTCAGAATGAGAGGAGTCCTTCACCCCCTCTGTGACTGCAGGAAGTGAACCGATCAGTGACGGGGCACGAGCCTATCTGTACAAGTTTTTGGAAAAATGTTGAGGCTGCGAGGAAGGTAAATGTGGTTAAAGAGTTAAGCTGCTTGGAGCAATAACAACACTACTTGCAGCACAGTATCTGCTAGATTTTTCTACGACTTTTATTGTCCACCAGCACCACTACCGAAGGTTTTTCCAAACATTTTCTCTATATGCAACTTTTGAGTTTTCACAATATTTTTCACAATACCAAACTCCCTATATGAAGCATTTTTTCACACCCATTTGCTTTTTACATTCCACGAATGAGGGGAGACCCTTGAGCAGGGCACTGATCCCAGGTGCTGCAGCAAAAATGGCCTCCCACTGCTCAAGGTGTGTGCGTGTGTGTGTGTTCACTACTCACTGCTGTGTGTGTGTTCACTTGAATGAGTGCAGAGCATCCCTCTCACTTAATCTTACAAAAGAGCAACAAACATTCTTTAAACAAAAAGGCTGCATTTATTGTGCAGGGTCAACCTATTTCAAGCTAAAATTGATATTTTATATATTTGTTACTTTTTAGCGAGGGGGGGGGGGGGCTTTTATGTATTATAGATGTTGACAAATTGTTTTATTCTAATTAACTGGTGCCATTAAATGGCACAATGGCAATTATATGTACACTTAGTAAAATTTTACATCATTTTGTCAAAGTAAAAAAAATTGTAATTCTTACAATTTCAAAAAGTACACAATTATAGAAAATTCATTGTTTCATGACAGATCTGTGCATTAGGCTTTTGCAGTGTAAACGCAGACAAATGACAATTCTATTTTGCATATTAAAAACACTTAAATAGGTGATTATAATAAAGAAAAGGTTCTTTGATTAAAGAAAACATTATAGTGCAGTTACTGCCCCTATAAAAACGTGCATATGCATTCATAAAAAAATATATATATTTACATTTCACAATCACACAGGTCAAATTCAACTGTATCTCTGCAGATATCAAGTACCAAATAGAAAACTATAGAAATAAGTCTTATTGATCTTTTAGGAGAAGCAAAATAAATGTTATTTTTTTATTTTCTCTCAGTGTTTTCATGCATTAAACACACTGACTGTGTAGCAGGTCCAAAATGGAAACACATTAAGACGTGATGCATTACACAACTGAGGTGGCAACACCCAAGGTTTAACCAAGAGAGAAGATAAAAGTGTACTTTGCTGTTCCAAAGCAAAACGAAGAGGTCAACCCGAGCTGGTTTTTAATGGGTCAGTGCTGATTTTGTTATGTTAAGGCTGAATCTCTGGAGAGTCGATGAGCTTCAAGTTTCACAGGACAAACTGTGTTTCCTTTCCATATTAAACAGATGCAAATCCAACTGCATCAAATTACAGTATATGTGCATCGATCAAAACTCATGTGCAACCCGCAAAACAAGGGGTGTCAATATGTTCAACCGAGCAACACACCACAATGTTTCTAATCGGATCTTTGTTGCTCTCACAACCATGAAATGTCCTGAACGCTGAGAGCATCTGAAAAGGGGATTTTCCCGATCACAAAAAACATCTTATTCAAATATAGGTATGCATTAAGGCCAAGAGACTCCTGGCTTATTATAGGATGTTCATCACAAACCCCAGAGCCTATTAGGGGAAGAGACAGATGAGATTGGGCTCTAATGACCCATGATTCATTTCAGGTAGCAGGGAATTTTCTAGAAATGTCTGATGTTGAATAGATCTGTTGTAGCTCTGAAAAGTATCTAATGAGTATGTGATCATCTCTGAACGTCTCAGCCCTGTCCAACAACCCCCAAAAGACAGATAAATAAATCCAAACTTGCTTCTCCAAGACAGTAATGAGATTAAATGGAGACTTTTGTTGAAGTCTCCTGCTTCTACGATGTTTAACTTATGAAAAGAGACCCCAGGAAACTCACATGTGCCTTCTCTAGAGTTTCAGAAGAGATCTCAATGTCTCAAACTGTGCTCAGATATGCCAAAATACCAAGGTCTCCAATTAAAGCTTCCGTCTACATTATTACAAATCAATAACAGTCTCATTCAGTTACATTCTATCACTGAGATCCATTGATATCTCAAATCTGTCAAAACAATAGGTAAAGATAAAAGGCAAGTCCTCATTCAGCACACACCTTTAACCCAAAAAAGACTCACGTTCACAATGCTTTCAACTGAAATGGGAAATCTTAAAGACAAACATCCGGCACTGCTTCACAAACTCTTCTATACCTCTAAGAATGTGTGAATAAAAGGCTGATAACAAACAATTGCAATGCTTCAAAGGAAAAACAATCTGCATTCAAAGTGCCAGTCATTTGGTTGCTATAGTAACAATGCCACCCCTTAGTGTGCCGTAGTTCAGTTTCGGTCACAGAAATGCTGGATCTCTCGTGAAGGAGTTGTTACAGAAGGAAGAATCAGAAAAATCACTTGCTACAGTATACTGTGAAATTTGAAATCACATTTCAGTTTTTTAGTAAATCAGTTGGGTACCTGCCTGAAAAAAAGTTCTTGTAGTTATCTGAGCCACTCCTTTGGCAATCTATTTGTTTAAAAATTTAGTTTTAAATTGCAAAAAAAAAAAAAAAAAAAAAAAACTATTATGTGCCAAGCCATGGGAACCAAACCGGACTGAGAGGTACGTATTGAACCATGATAGATAGATAGATAGATAGATATAGGCTTTGATCTATTTGACACGGACTAATCGTTGATTTGAAGTGTGGTGATTTTAGACGTGACCTCAGGACATCATGACACTGAACGTCCTGTACTTCTGTCGCTCGCAACGCTGTTTTTGTTCACATCAAATCAAATATGCAGTTTCCTCCGAACGAGCTCTAAACGCACTCATTCATTCATGAAGCAAGTGGATCCTCCTCCAAACCCTTCCCAGACATGCCGAGGAAAAGAAACAGAATAATTTAAAACATCTGATTTATTTCTCGTGACCCTGTCACAAGATTATATCCCCCCCCAACCCAACATACACTCCACCCTTCAAGCAGCCGGCAGCTGTTATCTCCGTCCTCTCACTCTGCTTTGTGTACAAGGACAGACAGACACTCCTCTTAAATCAGTCATTTAGCTCCTCTGAACAGCCGGCCCTCCTCCTCATCCTGTA
This sequence comes from Carassius auratus, assembly GCF_003368295.1. Taxonomy (NCBI): domain Eukaryota; kingdom Metazoa; phylum Chordata; class Actinopteri; order Cypriniformes; family Cyprinidae; genus Carassius; species Carassius auratus. The sequence continues at coordinate 5,773,613 of NC_039244.1, read as the reverse complement.
TTAGGCATATTCATAACTCAAATGTTTCTCTATGCTATTTTTTGAAGCAACCTAGAAATAAGGGGGCAGCTATTATAGTCTCCAGCCGGTACGGTGCAGGCCTGCGGTCATGCTTCGGCTTCAGCTCCCTTACTAAACCAAACACCGGACTGGACAACCGGCTCTGTTGGAGGAGAACTAGGGAGGGAATGAGTATGTTTGTACCTTTTATTGGGGGAATGAAAAGCACCGCTAAAACAGAGCAAAAAAATGTATAAATAAATTAAAAAAAAAACATCAATGCAAGCAGATACATGACTTATCAGGTGACTTAATTTTGTAAATTCACTCACTCCATTGATAGTGAATGGTGAAAAAGCGCTAAAAAACTAGTTCATATAACTTGTGTAGTAAACCTCTAGTCTTCTGAAGCCATACATCTCGTCAATGGACGAGATTACTAACAATGTTAATTTCCAAAACAATGACTCAGTCTGGATCAGCTGACTCTAGACAAAACTAGATAGCATAAACCATCACTCCCACTAGAATAAAAGCGGCCTACACTGGAAGCACATAGAGCACTGCATTACACTGCACATTTGGTTTTCTCAAATTAATAATTTTTTTCTGTATGACCAAAATTAATTATTTAATATCTACAATTATATTTTGTGAACTTGTGACACTGAAGACAACACAATTCAGCTTTAATGTCACAGGAATACATTTAATTTATAAAACACAGTTGTTTTAAATTGTAATATTTCACAGTAAAACTGTTTTTCTGTATTTGATCAAATAAATGTAGCCTTGGCAAGAAAACAAATCAATAAAAACGATCAAAGACATTACTGACCACTAACTTCTGCATGTTAGTACACATAATATATTCAGTAGCGAATATATGAATTTTAGTTTGTTGCTCAGTAACATGTCATTGTTTGGATCTCAAAACTCTGACACTGACACAATCAATGTTCACCCAATAAATCATGCAAAACTAGATCCACAAACCACTTCTCAGCCAATTCTCAGGTCCAATAATTACTCCAAGAACAGTGGGAACAGGAGAGCAGTTTGGGATGTAGGATATGGCGGCACCTCGGGCTACCGCCCAGCACGAGTGGCCTGTATAACACCAGAGACGCTGGCAGCAGTTGAGTGTGCGAGCCAGAAAAGTCACTCTAATCTAGGCTACAACTGTCTCTAAAGTCCTGCAGGAGTCTCATTCAGAGACCGGCCTGAAACTGTGTGGCTATGTGTGTGTGCCAAACCCCCCCCCCCCGCTGCAAACCACCGCGTCAATCCCCCGAGTGTACGTATAAAACAAATGCACTTGCATCTTATCACCTCACTGCAGTCAAGCGAGGACTTGATGCTGGGAAGAGGAGGAGATATTTGGTAAAAAAGCAAAAAAACAACACTCCAAACTCGGGGTCAAACAGCAAAGGCGGCTCAGTTTTAATAAAGCATTTCAGCAGAATGAAGCACACAACAGGCTGCACCCACTTCCACTGCACTCCCTCCTCCATATGTAACACTAACCCTACGGTCAGCGCAGGTTTGAATCACTGCAGACACCCAGACCGTGAGGGGGAAGTGACACGGCTGCTCCTGGAAAGCATGCAAATCTAACCAGTAGGCCATTTGCAGCGAGTCGTAACCGCAGTGAAGTGTTTGAGATGTGTGTATCAGATAAACAGCAGCCACAGAATTTGCATGGGCGGTAGAGATTACCTTCTGAGGTTTACATGATTCAAGAAGGAAGTGCTTGGTTATTTTATTTGACTATGTGAAATCGAATTGCACAAGGTGCAGCAAACTTTCAGCAAAAGACCAACAAGTCTCATAGCTTGACTTATAAATGTGGATTTAAAATGGATCTAATTCTGCAGAGATGTGATATTAAATGTCACATGACAGCAACAGTTCAGCCAACTAAACACTTCAAGTATGTCTTTTTAAAACAAAAAATCCCATTGGATCAAAACTCAAGAAATATAGGCTGTTGATTTATTACCAATATTAAGTTATCCAGCAGGCTAACATAGAACATAATAATAAAGCCCAAATCTGGATCCTTCTGAAGGATCACATGACACTGAAGTCTTACCCTTGCTGGAATAAATCCTGTTTTTAAATATTCAAATAGAAAACAGTTATTTTAAACTGTAACAATATTTCAAAAAAAGTTTTTACCGTATGTTTTTGATCAAGCAAATGCAGCAATGGTGAGCCTAAGCAACATCTTAAAAGGCATACAAATAATATATATATATATATATATATATATATATATATATATATATATATATATATATATATATATATAATATATATATATATATATATATATATAGAAACATGAATTCTATTTAATAATAGAATTAATGCATTAATCAGTAATTGAGATTCATCTGCTCCACCTGCACAATGAGATACCAGTTTTACATATTTAAGGTATAAAGATTAAAAGCATTACCTACAAACTAGATGGCCATAGACTGTTTTAGTTCCTTTCAATACTACCATTTATTTACAGTGGGTTGCAACAATTACTTTTTTGGTTGCAAAAACTACACTTTTAATGTGTGGTATAGCACTAAATAATATTAAATACAGAGGTAATGTAACAGGGACCATAACAGACGTATGCTATTTTACTAATAGAAACGAGACATTTAAAAACCCTCCAAACTTCAACATGCTTCTAACACTTGATTACCTGCTTCATGAACAGAGAGACGGCAAACTAACAAGTACAAACAACCATCTCTAGAATCACATGACCACCGTCAAACTCCATAACAAAACAAAAATCAAGGAGTGCAAAACAAAAGACAAATAATATCTGAACAAAATGTATGTTATGTGGACGTACTGTCCACAAAAATGTCTCTTTTTAAAAGGTTATTACTGGAACCATAGACTATTTTACTGGCCTTAAAAATTCCTCATTTTGGAGCCGTCTGTCATATTTCAGAAGTATTTGGTCCCTCACACTAGTTGCCTTATGATTCCTAGTTATAGCAGCCGTCTGGATGGAATGTAATGTAAATGAATGGCTACTTGTAAACTGGTAGAGTCGCCTACTGTTCCTTCTGTGTTCTTTGTAAGTGACTGAGGAAAATGCTGAAAACCAGGGACACTCCATGCCTCAATGCTACTACAGCAAAACAGGAAATGCTGCAGGGACAGAGCCAATAAAAATTCAAGAAGTCTTTCATTTCTACAAAGACGATGAACAGTAACTGTCAAAAACAAAACAATGATTCGGCGCTTCATTCTTCTAGACGACAATGTGAAAGCATTATCAACACGAAATGTGGTTAAAAAAATAAATGCCTGTCTGCACTAGTTAAAACTGTTCTGGGTGCTGGTCTAGCTGATGGAACGACAAAACTAAGATGTTTGGCTTACCTGTATACATATCTAAGTCAATCTAATCAAGACTTATTCAACTAATTAAAGACTAATTTACTTAAGAATCTACATTTCAAAAGTCTTATTTTCAGAGAATTTAGAGATCTGTAGGCTAAAAAAAAAAAAAAATCCAATGGGGTCAGAATTTTTTATTTTTAGGGAAAACAAGTTGATTTTTCCAACCCCGCTGGCCAATAGTTTCTGAACTTTAGTTGTTTGGTTTTGTTATTTAAAATGTCATGTTTATTTGAAAACAAGACAAAAATACTGAAGCAAAAGATATTTTCCATGCACCAACATTCAAAGCTGGAGAGCAGTATCTAAAACACAACACATGCTAGTAACCAGCAGGATTTTGCAACATTCAGAATTGCTTCCTTTCAGCTCATTAGCTGAATTTAAATTGATTTGAACTTGAACTGCCCACAACACACAGGAAGTTAAATTAGAATGACAGGAAGAGAACTTTAGTAGTAACTGTAGTAATTCAAAGAAACTGAACAGGTAATGCATTCTCACAAAACAAAGTGTTCTTAAACTATGGAACAGCAAAGTGAATTTATTAAATATGATCAAATATCATAAAACATATAAATTAATATTTTATAGGTGATATTTGAATCAATCAAACTTTTGAAACTTTTTTTTCAACCCAATATTTTATCAAGCCAAAATTGTTACATAATTCCGTTGAATTTCAAATAATTTTAATCCTACATGTATTCAAATTCAAATTAAATTTTGCATCCTGTTTTCTACCTCGATACAAAATCAGAAATTGATCTAGAAAAGCCGTTCTCAATTCAGTTCTGAATGAAGCACAGCCCTGGGAACCAGATGGTTATAGGCCTTGCCATCAAACCTGTAGACAAACACCAAGTATCCTTCAAATAACACAAGCAATAAGCCAATGCCTAACAAAGAAGCAAATCATTTCAAGTTCCAACTCTGCATTGTTTGGGATGTGAGCATTTACAGTATACAGTCGAGCATCTGCGATTACGTGTCAGCATACTATTAACAAAGCTTGCTAGCAATGAGATGGCAAGGATACTGCCTGTATTCCACATCTATGTGCTAAAAGCTCCCACTCTCTCATCTGTTCCTTCCCTTTAGTGGGCTTGTGTTTCTTTGGCCTACTTTGAGAGGAAATTGATCCATTAAATGTGTCAAGGATAAGAAAAGGAAATGCATGTATGCATACAACATGGCTGACAGGAAAGACCATTTGAGGTTTGCGGTGTATAATTAGATACTCAGTCACCATACAAAGTCATATTTTTTGACCACCCAATATCTGTTTGTCATATAATGCGGCTGAGCTTAAGCAGAAGAAAAATTATGAAACGAAAGGGAGCAATAAAGAATGACATGTGTGTGCCATCCATCCCTGCAGGTCTCTGTGGTGTTGCTGGAGAAAGGCCCCGGTTCTATAAATACTGCCACAGGGGGAGCAGCGGACGAACTGAGACAACCTCCTTGAAGAATTTCATCAGGGGTAACGGAGAACATGTCTATAAATATATGCATGTCATTGAAAATTAGACTCTTTTCAAAGAAATCTCACTGTTAGGCAGGTTTGGGATGAAAATATTAACAATTTGTTCTGAGCATGGTAAAGGCAAGGCACCATAGCCTGCATTGCTTCGCTCTCACTAAGCTCTCCTCCGAGAGCACCTGGCCCCGTTTGGTTCTAGACGCCGTGTGTGGCAGCATGAGCATTCTGACAACGGCACTCTCTACAGGCTGGTTAGGATGGGGGCTGCTTATGTAAGAGTAACAGCAGGGACTCATGGCCAATTAAAATCCAGCCTCATTAAAGAGTAGATCACGTTAGGGACACTTCAGGATTCCACTGTCATGCAAAACTCTGATACAACCTTGAAGGACAGACAGGCGAGTGATCGGATCTAGGGCAAATTCGGTGAGGGTGCAATTGAGAACTTTTACAATAATATCCGAAAATATCTGTATAAATGTGAACCAAAAAAAAATGTAAAAAAATTCAGTCGACACCTACAGTTAGTCCATATGATAATACAAATACTGGAATAATAATGCAAGGCAAGGAATTGCTGAAACTGTGCCAAAGCGTATGTCAACTGAAGTTCCTTTTTCCTGATGTCAAACAAACAAAATACTTCCTAAAACTTAAAAACATGTTATTAAATCTACAACAGCTGACCACAACAATACAACCAGGCATCAACTATCAAAGTCAAAAAGCCATGTCAGATTTCAGCATTCTCAATATTTATAAACAACTATTACAAACCATGTTCATGACGTCACTGTTGTCCACGAATGTCAGCATTTATAAAAAAAAAAAAAACGTCTTCAGAAACTTCAATTCCCAGTGTTTACATTGTGTACACTGCTTTGTTAGAGTTTCTGGAATTTCAGAATTTGAACTGACATAGTAAATGGCAAAAACAATAGATATTAATTACAATTAATTGTAATTTAATGAAATGTATTACTTCAAACAATGTAATTCTTAAAAATGAAATATGTTTCATCAAGACAAACTTTGAATGTTGACTTGACAGCCTTATTTAAAATAAAAATTCAAAAGGCCTGATGTTTGAAAGTTTTAGAAACCTTATAGACAGATTTGTGGACTAAGGTGGATAAACACCTAATATAGTAGGATAGTTGGCTCAGAAATGTAAATTCTGTCATTTTACTCACCAAACATTGAACCCATTCATTTAAAAAAGAAAGTCGTACAAATTTTGAAAAACATGAGGGTGATTAAATGATGGTAGAATTTACATTTGGGTGAACAGTACTTTTTATTTTCTAAAATTCCTGTTGAAGCTCTTGGAATTCAATACATTCCGGTTCCTGTCATTTCAGTTTAAATGTGTGTTTTGGTCAATTCAAATTCACACTTATGAATTGAAAAGGAGCCGGTTGTTCAATCTGAAATGTAATCAATCAGCTTAATGGGAGGCTAACTCTTGAAATATTGTATTAATGTGGACAGAGGGCTGAGACAGTCAAACAGACTAAACCAGCTGATATAAACATCATAATGCCACAATGCATTTAGCTACAGCATAAAGGTGAATCTTGGGGATTTTTATTGAGTATCCTAGCTCCTGGTAGTGATAAGGAGAAAAATCATCTCAATGGCTGGCACTAACATCCAGCAAAGAACCACTGCTCTCTAAGAAGAGAAAGCAGACGGTTCTGTGATAAAATCAACTCTCCTAACATGGACCGGGGTGACAGGAAGCAACCCCTTCAGCTCTAGATGGGCCTGTCATAGCCGCTTTTCACAGAGGCACAGTCATGACTGCACTGCCTTATTTGATCATGACTGATATCACAGCATGTTCATATATCCAGTATGCACTACAACGGTGGGTCGCAATCAAACAAAAGCCCTGCGTAGACACCTGATGCGCGCGCCTGCCAAGAGTTTCGTCACCTGCTAGGTGATAGCCCAAAGAGCAAATCCTCTTGTTTGCACTGGCTGTGGAAATCATCGTAAAGCCTTGCTTGGGAGGGAATTGAAAAAGGGACAGCTCAATTGTTGCTTTGAAAACAAGGTCGGGCTTAGTTAAAGGATTGCTAATGAAAAAGAACCAGACAAATGTGTCCTATGAGCACTACAATTGAAAGTGAAAGTGTGTAGAAGCCAAGGCCCTTACTGATGAAACATGACGTGGCAGTCAGAAGCAAAGTTTAATCTTCAGTAGGGCAGCCAGGAACAAAGCACTTCAAAATAACAGCTGCCAATGCTAACATGCAGTCAACACTGCAAACTCACACCAAATCACCAGGCAGTTTTTGGTGCATAAAAAAAAGAAATCAAATCGGCAATGTTGCCTTGGAAATAGGTATGTCCAAAAAATTATATCAATGTATTTGTCTAAATTATACCGGTTTCATGGTATATGACGATTTATATATATTTTTTTTTCATGCATGACCGGGTGTAAACCCCATTTTCTACTGAGAGAGGAAATAGTCTACTGCAGTAGTCTGACCTAGAATGCCTATTTTATACTGTCATTATGAGTGAATATTGTAGAGAAATTCCACCCTAAATAGGGACAAAACACCCATTAATACATGTTAACCAGGAGTCACTCATTTATAATCGTGACATCGTCAGGTAAAATCAACATGCATGTACAGCAGATGCATGTTGAGCGGTGGTTTTGGCCATATTACTTTTTTGTGTCATGCAGTGCACTGTCTGCGCCGGAGTTACAAACAAACAAACAAAAAAGGCATAATATTAACAGATGAATTATGCTCATATTTATAATTCCAAACAGTTAGTAAGCAGCAGGTGCTTGAAAACGTCCTTCTGTGTCTCATCACGTTCTACAGCTTAATTTTCGGAACTTTCATGCTAAGAAACACATACAGCTGTGTCCTCGCCACAATGCAACAGTGAAAAGAGACCCCTCTCAGACGTGTTCCGAACATTATTTAAACCACTTACACAATACAGAATTAAAGTGTAATGTCAAACCTAAAACAGAAGTAAAATAAAACTAAACAGAATAAATAAATAAAAAAAATAATAAAGACAAAAGCACATTAAAAAAATCATCAACAGCTCACCTCAAACCATTACTAGTTAAGTTAAGGACCAGAATCACTTCTACAATACTGTCCATTCCAATATAGGACACTTAATTTTGGTGGGCAAAGAAATTCTGGCTTTAATCTGTTTTGACCAAGTACAGACAGTGACACGGCCTAGTGCGCCTGGCCCTTCCATAACCTGATAAGGGCTTCAGGGCAGACCAGTGGCAACACAGACCGCATGGACAGTGGGAAAGGGTGGAGCAGCCAGCTCAGTGAAGTGAGCGACTGGCACTGGCAGGAAGTCATGGCCCTGTTAAACAAAGCCGGATAAAAGCATCGAGAAGCTGGATAAAACTAACACTTTACCGTTTCAAACACCCATATGATAGCAATATATTCAATAATTGACAATCCATTCAATCTATTACAACATACTTGTCAATGCATTAAAAGTTACATGGGTGAAAGCATCTCTGTGGTTCACAGAACACACTGTAAACAATATGATTATATCATCAGGAGAAATTTCCATAACTGGAAGCATGTATGAGATTACACAGTGGTAAAGATCTCAAACTCAAACAGCAAGGTGCATCATATTTTTGAATGATTCTTGATTACATAATTAGGAATCTCTGAAGTTTCTTAAATGAGCAATCATGCTTAATTTTAATGGTTACACTACTAAGTAGTGGATATACATAGATGTTTTGTTGCTATACCAAACTTTTGAATGAGAATTTCTGAGGATATCCGATAGGGATGCACGATATTGGATTTTGGCCGATATTCGATATGCCGATATTTTCAAAATAATTTTGGCCGATACCGATATATATATATACCAATTTTTTTGCCTGATATATTTAAAATTTAATTTTACTGAAGAGAAACCCATGTATCTCTTCTGTACTGATTCTACCATAAATGTATTATTTTACAAATGTAGACAAGACATTCACACCTGAAAAACAGGTCTTGGTGCTGCTTAGGATGACGGCTCTTAAGATGTGTAATCATATTTGTAGTGTTGAAAGACTGTTGTTTTACGCCTCCTCGCATCACTTGTGCTTTACAAATATTGCAAATAGCAACTTTGTTATCTGTTTGACAGATCTCGAAATGCCTCCACACAGCTGACATGTTGTAAGTTTAAGTTTTTGGCACTCAAGCTACGTTCATGGTCGTCGCGCGCGCACACCCCCCCTATCGGTTTGGCTCATCGGCAGAAATATTCATATCGGCCGATGCCGATAATGGTCATTTTAAGCTTTTATCGGCCGATACCGATGTTGTGCCGATATTATCGTGCATCCCTAATATCCGAGAAGCTAACCTCTTAATAAACTCAATACAAACCTTTAAGATGCATGGATTGCAGGAAAATGGATTAGCATATTTTAACATTTCCAAATGTATTTATTAAAAACATAAGTCCTTGAGCATGGCATCATATCCTGTTTCCCATGTTCTTTGTGGGGCTAACTAACCTTTACAGTCAATTAAATCTCCAGAAGCAGGACTGAGCTGCTGTACTAGTAAGTTTGGTTAAAGGCCAAAAACACAAGACTATTTTGTTTTCAGAGGTCATACAGAAAATATGAGGCTTCTCTGTACATTTCGAAGAGACTGTAGATGGTTCGCACTCTGAAAAACTAGACAAAGTCTTTAACAAAAAGAATCAGTCATTTTATTAGAGAATAAATTATATTATCTGTACATTTTGAAATGATTTAATATCTCACATTGTGAATGACATAACATATCCAGATTTCTGTTCAAAGGGTCACAGCTACATAAAAACTCTGAGCTCTCAAACAATACACAGCACATTACTTGAGCGCTAGCCATAGACAGGAAGGAATTCATAAACTTTAATTTAAAATAACAAGGCATTTTTTGCAATGACATTAAAACAATTCATTATTGTTTTGAACCAGTCACCTCTGATGAGGAAATCAGCAATTACTATGTTTGTTCTGTTAATTTAAAACAATGCACCCAGTACTCTTGCTTTTCAATTTGCAGCCCACTGAAAGTAGGACACTGTCCTCCCAGTATGTTTCAGTGTGAATATGTGCAATGAAAGTCAATCGAAAATAGGACAAATACTACATTTAACTGAATTCAACAGTGAATCTGCATTACTTGTAACCCAAGCAAACTTTAAAGCTAAAAAGTGATGATAAAACAGGCATTGGAGTTACAAACTTGAATCGGATTTAAAACAGCCCTGACACTGCATTCATTAGTTCATGAATTCACTGGGAATCGAACCTATGACCTCAGTGTTGTTAGCGCCATGTTCTACTGTTGGAGTACAGGTAGATTACAGGTTTGATTCCCAGGGAATGTAAGAACTAAGACAAATGTTAAATAAATATTTTTTGCATTCAGTGCAGCTTTGGATAAAAGCATCTGACAAATACATAAATGTAGAGAAATGTTTTATTTAACTTTCAAAAGCGCAGCTACCATATGGATTTTATATACTATAATATACTAAACATTAACATATTATTCTGCTACAAAAGAATTAGTACCGGGCCATATAGCATAAAATAATAATAATAATAAATAAAAATAATACATATAAAAAGGGTGTGTGTATATATATATATATATATATATATATATATATATATATATATATACACACACCCTTTTTCAATCAAATAAACCAATATTTTGATTAAAGAGCTGCTGTAGTCAATTAAATGCACAATATTAAATTAAGTATGCCAAGACATACTAAACAGTGGCATGGCATGTAGTGCATATTAATTTTCACTAATTTAACAGAATGATATATGAACCAAAATATCACATAGGCAGCAATATTTACCATCAAACATTTTAGCACATGAATATCGCCACATAGAGACAATGCTCTCGTACATCCAAACCATAAGACAAGATCGCAGAATTTATGGCCAAAAATCATTGCATATACATTGTTAATATATCTGAAATATCACCCAGCCCTACTAATAGCCATATTTTGTCAAAGCTTAACTATCTAGACTAAGCTGTTTTTACAGAGTGAGATGCTGGTTAACACAAAGCAGCTATGGTATCAACAATGGAGCAAATATGTGTTAAAGCCTATTAAGGTCTTGGCTAATCCAGACTAACCAAGACTTATCCAGCGCTAGGCTGACAGTTTTAACTTATTTAGGATGGGCCATTAATAGGATGACTGAGCACCAACAAGCTGCTTTTTAATTCTTTCTTTGGTGGCACAGGGATAGCGAAAGGGACAGAACTTTTACTTATTAATTTTCTTATAGCGGTAAAGGTCAATCTTGTGTATTTTCACAGAGGTCACAGATCCACATAGGAGCAACTGTGTCTTTAGGATCTTTCACTGTTACAGAAATGCTCTGGTTTCAATCCAGAGATCAAGAACGCTTATGCAAAGCTCATGTTGCGTTGACAAGCTTGGGAGGTGACAACTTTAAATGAAAGGTAAAATAATCTTCCATACAGGTTCACCAAGTTTAAGTCAATTGACCCTTCCTTACACTCCGTTCCCAGCTTCACAGAACATCCCAGAGACCTCTTGGAAATTTCTCTGAACATCTTCAGTAAAACATGCTCATGAATGATACATTAACTTAATTTAAAAACCAAAGAAATTAAATAGATATCTTTGGTTTAAGTTTCTGCCCCTATAGAGGTGTATCTTCAGAAAAGAGCAAAAACATTTTACTGAAAGGAATTCTTATCAAGTTCTTTTCAATATGATGTTCTTTAAAGCTTCTCGGAGTTGGCAACCAAAACCAAGGTGGCCAGAGTTTATCGAGTTTCATTTGGACGTTATCTCAGCGTGATTTCACCAAAACTCACACTTCTGTCCATCTCTCCCTATCGGTCTTTGCCATCAGCTCATTGTTTCATCTTACTGTACTGTCCATTTTTAATACAAGCAGCTCAATTTGTGGTTTCAAGCGGAAAAACAGTCCTGACTAATAGGAAGTGAATGAAGGCTGTCCGTGTCAGATATCACTGCTTACTAATTTACTGAGTCATAGACAGCACAGCAACCAAACTTCACAGCTTGATAAAGCATCCAATTCTCCTTCCTTGGGAGTAACCAGAGTCCAGTGTGCAGAGCAATCACGCCCTCACAAGGCAATAACTGTCCACCATTTTGAGATAATTCAACCCAGGAATAATTGGTAAAAGTGCAGAGACGTCCCAGATTTGACAGGTGGCACAGGCTGACATAGCAATGCTCCCAAGATGAATTTGTTGATTGATGCTTCGCACTCAAAGATGATACTTAAAATACTTTTTATTTTCTCATTAACTTGTCAAGATTATCAAAGGAAAAATCATCTGCACCAAATAAAAAGCATTGATACTTCCTTTACTAAAGAAATAAACGCTCAACTCACAAACCTCAGCTGATTTACCTACGATTTGAATACTGTAATCCAAGAGGATTCATACAGTTACACAAACCACTGTCGTTTACGTTGCACTTAATGACACTTTGCAAAGCAACTCAGCTTTACATTGACGTTATTGTCATTCTCCATTGCTCATTTTCACACATTCCTCTCTAACTTAGCTCTATCAAACTGCATGCAACATGCATTATCATACATCAGACCACTGGTCAAAAACTGATAGCCAGCATACCACCATTTCGCTTTAAAGCAGACCTCTGGTATACACTTACGTGTACATGCATATACACCAAACAATGAGCATGCTGAGATTTGTGTCCTGTTGCATGCCAGGCCCTGTCCAGTATTCGGCCCGCATATGCTAACGCGCTAACGCCTTAGCATATTCGCTAACGTTGATAGCCTGTATACTATTCACTTGCATACAAAACATTATTACGATAATAAAAAATGATCATTAACCGCAAACACCTCAAACCTACTTTAGAAAACCGCCACCGCGATAAAACGGAGGTGGCGTGTTTAATACCACGACTCACCGCTGAAAACCACAGCGAAACCTGTCGACTAACTGTGTGTGTGTGTGTTTGTGAGTTTAACGACGGTTCTCGTACCTAGCAGGAGCAGCTTCAACTCCCGTCTCGCGTCGCGTTTGTCCCGACGCAGTTGCCTTTCGATTTCGGCGTTGATTCGTTTCGACTCCTTGGCCTCTTCGCTCAGGCAGCAGGCCATCATCGACTCTAAAGTCATCCCCACGGCTTTACTATACACAGCCCGGCCTCGTTTGGGCTTCAGAAACGCGAAAAATAAAAAAATAAATATATATCGCTCGGTTCGAGTGACCGATGGGAAGAAAGCGGGTAAAAAAATGAAATAATCCCCCAATCCTTCTCCTCTTGAGGAAAAATATTAAGAAGAAGAAATAAGAGGAGATGATCTGAAGGGGGTTAGAGAGTGAGAGTGGGGGAGGGGCCGAGGGGGCCTCGCGCGCGGCGTTCAGTCTTCCCGCGGTGAGCGCGAGCTTCTACCCCGCGTGCGGTGCTCGACAAAATAACGGAGGCAAGAGATGAAGAAAAAACCGGGAGGATGAGGAAGGGAGAGCAGCGTCGACGACAACGACGGCGAGGAGGAGGTCCAGGAGCCTTATCTCGCAAATTATTGAAAAATCCAGGGCAAACTATCCTCGCGTACGTGCGACACTCCCACAACAGATCCGCGGCGGCTCACCAGCAACACGGGTCCCGTTGAAAACGGGACAGATCGCACAGTCGCGACATCCACTTAACCTATGTCCCCCTTCTCCACCCCTTCAAATGAAGGAAAAACAGATCCCCCCTCAGGAAAGGAAGAATAGCTGTCCGATCGGGTGGATGAAGCGTTACTGCCTCACAACCAGCAACTGAACAATGTCAAAAACATTCCCTTTTGTGTCGTTTTATAACACGGGAGCGCTCAGTCACAACACTCGTAGAAAAATACAATTCCTGGAAGGGGGAAAAGCCAGTTGTCTTTAAAAATTGATAAACGTTATGCCACTTTTTTTTTTTTTTTTTTTTTTTTTTTTAGCAGATGACAGCAGCGTCTCCTCCTACATCAGCGGACGGAGCTGCGTGCGCGCACACTAGAGTGGTTCCACACGGCCACGGATGATTGACGGAGACAAGTCGGGAGTAAGTGAGAGAAGGCGGGAGCTGTGCGAGCTCGAGTTCTGGAGGCGGATAACCAGGAACTGTCAAGTTTGGTCGACGGCACAATCACACTGCCGGGGTGTGTCGCTCATTCTCAGGGAACAGTGTGCACTGACACAGCGCTATTACTTCCACATAAGTCTCGCGTTATAGAACACATTTCTGCATAAATCATGGATGGTTCGCACTTCAGATTAGATAAATATACTTTTTTAATGATGCCAAACGGGAAATTGTCAATACGATTTATAATAATAATAAAGAAACGAAATAATTATGATCTGCAAATCATTAAAGTACTTTATCCTACGAAGAAAATGTGAATAATGGTTATTAAAATTAAAATATGATTATACTATTATTATTATTATAATAATTATTATTATTATTATATCGTTTTTGTTGTGATTACTACAACTACTACTATTATTTTATTTTATCTGACTAGTTAACATAGCATGGAAAATGGCATGGAATTATATAATAATTTTTCTTCTTCTTCTTAATGTCCCTCACAAAACGATAATAATATAACCACCTTTATATACGAAGACAGGAATTAAAAGAGTAAGTTTTGAACATATTGTACATATAGGCTGTTAATAATTTAACGGTGCTGTAATTAAACGACACAATTGTTGAATTCTGCCTACATCTAGTGGACACATCTAGTATTGCATGTTTAATTTTAATTTAATTTTTTATTTTCTCAAGGGTCTCTAAACTCCGGCATAGTTGAGCTCCTGCCCTAATTAAACACACCTGAGGCAGCTGGTCAAGGTCTTACTAGGCACACTCGAAACTTCCCAGCAGGTGTGTTGAGGAAAGTTGGCGCTAAACTCCGCAGGACACCGGCCCTCCAGGACCGAGTTTAGAGACCCCCAATTTATATCAATGTCTAAATCAAGTCGCCTTGGTCTTGGTGGATGCTGTATGTTATGCAGACATTTATATTTAATTTTAAGATTCATGGAAATATATAAAGTGTAGCAGATAAGCAGAAAACCTACAGTGCTGTCATGTAAATCAATCAAATAATCTGACAAAAGGAGGATACCCAGTGTAATGACTATTATTTGTATGCTTAATCTGTTAAGAAAAGGAAAAAGACTTATTGTCTTGTCAAATATGAATTATATCAATCATGTAAATAGCAACATATATTTTCAATTGAAAACAACACAATTTGACAATAAATAAACAAATAAGGGCTAAGTAGTTTGCATCCCTGGATATTACAGTCTAACATTTGTTTTGTAAAAGTTGTCAAGTTGTTTAGGTATTCACATTACCCCACTAAACATTAAAGCCCATCTCAGTCATTTAAACACTTAGACCGCTGAGGCAGACCAGCCTAAAAATGCACAACGTTTTGTCAAATAAAAGAGACAGTTTGGCCATTTCTAATTATTTTACCCTCGGTGTCAATGGGGTACAGTGTTGGACTCAAGTGTTCTTCAAAATATATTTTTTTGTTTTGCAGAGACAAGAAATCCATACACTTCTGAAACGACATAAGGATGAGTAAATTATGAATTGTAATTTTTGAGTGACCTAATAATATTAGGCTACTTTAAACACCAATATAGTCAAAATATGGGAAAGACATAATAGTGTAGTTTGATATGATTGCTATTTCACAAATAAATAGAAGCTTTCTAGAGTACTTCTCAGAGTAAAGTACACTAGATCCCGACAGCAGAGGGCAGCAGATGTTTGTGAGCAATAATCTGATTATCCCATTGTTCACTTGTCTCTTCAAATAAAGAGGGCACTGTTCGATTATAAATGCTCTCAGACACTCACACTTATCCAACCATGTACAGATCTCAAGAACAATTGAATCTCTTGCACATACATCACATATTTCTTCATTGTGCAATTTTATTCTAATTGCTATCAGAACTGAAACTCACTTCACATAACATACTCTTCAGTTTTATTAGATGGCATTGCCAATTTCGTGTTTCCATGCTTCTTCCGGTCTCACTTTCTCTTTTCTCGTATTGCTCTAGATGCAATATGGGCCTCTCCACAGCTGTGAACCCGTAAAGACAAGCTGTGAGTAAGATGCATGGCCGCTGACAGCTTGAGAGAAGCTGCTTCATGTGGCAGCCACTGGCAGCTGAACAGCAAACACATTGCCAAAGCGTCCCTGTGCAGACCTTCGAGACTTTTGCCTGCCTTTGGGGGAAAAAAGTTCTTGACAGCTTCTAACTCATTTTATGGTCGTTCTGCAGAATATTTAATGAGACTGTTATATGTAACACTATTGATTATATAAATATTTAAGAGGGAAAAAAAATTCCACAATTTTCAACGAGCATGCAATTCCTCTACTAAGTATAAATGCAGAAAATAATCAGTTTCTTTTTTCTTTTCTGTGAATGCATGTAACTTTGATTCATTAGCCCCTTACAGATAATAAATTAGAAGAAATATAAGAAAATGATATAACAGTTTGCAATATCAAGCTGTTTTTGAACTGGAATCTAATGACAATCGGAATCCCTCTCAAAATTAGGTGGATAGAACTGAAAGCAGAACTGATTGTAGTTTTGATGTTTGATAGTGAAGGTCTTGCCCTGGATTTATGTGCTTTAAACTGGATCTTAGCTGGGAGCGGCCGAGATCACTTTATACCCGCCAGAGCTCTTCCAAGCCTCTGTTTCCAATAGCAACCGTATATGTGCAGCTCAGCGCAGCGACCAGAGAGTTCCACGGGGAACACAGAACTTTCTCTCGTCATCTGATTGCACAGCGGGAAGTTTGTGATCTTAGCACCCGGCCAGTAATGGAACGTGTTGAATGCCAGAACCCTGTACACAGAAATGAGAGCTCTGTCATCATTAACTCACGCTGTAGTTGCACTAAATGCATTTGCTGTGTGAAATTAATACAGGCATTCACTGAAAATCTTCCTCTCTGCTGCAGCTCTCAAATAGCTCATTCTAAATCCTGCACTTTTTCTGTACAATTTAAGGAATATAGGGTACAAAAGTTCTCTCTGGAGTGGTATCCTTTCAAAAGGCACTACGATGTACCATTAAGGTACTAGTATGTACACTTCGGGTGTAAAGAGGGTAAACGCTCTTCATTCTGAGAGTGTATTTTTGCTAGCTTTACAACCATAGTCTCTGTATTGTTGTTGCTCCTGTTGGGTTCAACAGCATTCAGGTTTAGAATGACATGAGGGTGAATAAATAATGTCATTTGAATTTTTTTATTTAACTTTTCATTCAAGGTTGCAATCTGTGCCAGACACCTCAGAGAATGGCTGCAATCATGTTTCTTTCCTCACTGTTTGCTCCACTCCACTGTCAATGTTAAAATCTCTTGCTTGTGTCTGCCATCCAGCTCTATACAAGGATTTGGAAAGCCAATGTGGACGCACACATTAATGGTTCAGGATTAGTGCTTCTCCTATAAAGGTCACATGATCATTTATGAGAAGGAGTGACCTGTGCAACCAAAATATTATTAAGATGTCAGTTCTGACTTCTAGCTATTGTACACTTTATTAGGGCATTTAACCCCGGCCCTTCCCCAGAAACGTCCCCCACAATTAATGCCAGTGACAGTGTCACAAAAATATATGCTAATTGAGACTTTCTTTATTGGTGTTAGGGCCTTATTATTTTAAGCAAAAGTAGGTGTTTCTATAGGGAAGTTATTGCCATGCAAAATCTTTTTCAGAAAAAAAAAAACGAATGAAAATGTAATATTATCAAACACTATATTTTATAAACACAGAAAAGACACTTTACAACAAATAATTTTTGGAAAACTGGAAACTGATGGCATAGCCTACAGTGCAAAACATTAGTCATTTATCATCCACGACTGTCCGAATTTAACATAACAAAACCGCATCTATGTCAGTCAGCTTGATACATTTAGCTTGGTGTCAGCATGGGCAAAACAACAGTATTTAAACAAAGTTGCAAAGCATAAAAACAAATGTACATGATCATAACTGATGTTGATTATGGGACCATAAGGAAATAAATACCTGTACACTATAAAAAGGGCACAAGAATAAGGATGGTGAGAGAGGTATGGTCTAGTTGTCACCAGTGCATTATCAGTATTTGACATTCAGTTTTTATGTATTGTGTGAATATTTGATTTTTTAATATTTTTATATTTTCTATGTATTGTGTGCATATTTGTATATTTGCATATTCTGCTACTTTAAGAATATGTTAAAAAACCTTCCAAACAAACCAGTCACTATCACACAGTTTCAGTATAGTAATGTTTTGCATCGTAATTATGAAGTTAAAATAACTCAATTTCCAGATTACTCTTTTTTTTTTTTTTTACATCAAATATAAAAACTGGAAGGTTATTTTTTTATTGTATTGTATTTATTTATTTATTCATTTTTTATTTTGGTGAGGCCAGTGAAAATATTTAGTAAACATAAAAATATTATAATTAATTTGTCCTGACAAAATTATCTATGAAAGTATAAAATATAGGGTGTTAGTCCTAACCTATATATATATATATATATATATATATATATATATATATATATATATATATATATATATATATATATATATATATACACACACACACACACACACACACAGTATACATGAGAGCATACAATGTAGAGTGTAAATATGTAGTTATATGAATATTAAAATGTAATTACTAAGGTTTTTAGGAAACTGATGTTACTAGAATGCAGTTTCTATAGTGGGCTGATCAATTGCTACCCTTAAATGAGCATTTTGCTAGGTTAAAACATTCATTGCCATCCGTTTTACGAATACTCCCAAGTGGTGCTGCAGGAAACGGCCACACAAATACCCAGAGTGCTCAGTGTCTTCTGTTCTCGATGTCAGGATCACAAAGAGAGTTCCCACATCAGGGACAGTGACTGCCACAAAGACCAGAACGCTTCTACTTTCATAACATAAATCACTTGACAGATACTATTTCATCTCTGTAGTTCTGCAGAAAACATGCATGCTTACAAACCACACTTTTCCTGACAGTGTTTTGACGAGTTTGCTGTTATCTATCACAGAGAGTGTGGGCTAGATGGGGTCTTGTGGTGAAGGAAAACAGTGGGGTATCTCTGGTATCAAACCCAAGTCTTTAATTAAAACCTCCTTCCTTCTACATCAGAGTCACAGATTGAAACTAACCAAGAGGCCCTTTGCAATTAAGATGCTCAGATCCAATTAAAAGAGTGATTAATTGGCAGGGAGGGAATTTAAATAGGAACGGCTGCAAACGAAGGCACAGCGGTCGGTCCTGAAACAGGTCTGCTGTCGGCGAGGATGAGAAATCAAGGAAATAATTGTCCAGCAACAGGAGGCTGAAAGGTTGGTTTAACTCTGAGCTATAAAGGACGAGCCCAATCATACTGTGCCAAGTCCACTAAAATAAATTATATTCTTCTAGACTTTAGACCAGGAAAAATCTCACAGCCTTTTAGGAAGAAACTCTAGCAGTTCTCAACAAAATCTTTCAAGAATAGATTATCTGAGCTATGCCACATTAATTTTATAGCTCTATACTTTTACTGTATGTCAAGTATTGTCTCATTCGTGTCTATTTTAAGAGAAAACATCCTACAAAGCTGATAGTTCAGCTGAGAACTACAATAAAGGCCCATTCACATCAAGGACATCAACTATAATGATAACGATTAAGGAACTATTAAGGTTTAATAATCATTCAAGTTATGTGAGAATAGTAAAGTCCACACCTCAAGTTAATAAATAATGACAGAAAGAAATTATATTGTTGGGATCACTTTCAAAACATTTGTTTATTTTTTTCCCAGTTGAAATCTCTGACAGCCAATCATAATCCTTCTTGCTTTAAAGAGCTCAAGTATTTGAAGATGGCAAAACTGCTACCCACGCTTATAATAAACAGAGTGTTATCATGCATTGATGTGGGTGCTAATTTAATTATCGTTATATCATTATCTTAATAGTTATCATTCTCTGTGTGAATGGGTCTCAAGTCTCCAGAGCTTCCTAAATCTATAAATTAGCATGTTTCTTGATTGTAAATTTGCATGAATTTAATACATAAATGAGAGAACTTATCTAGTCTACATAAATGACTTATGTTATGACCTACTCCTTTCATTCTTTTCTTTACCTTCAAAATCAAATCACTGACTCCACTCCAATAGTCGTAATGATGCTAGCTGTAGCAAACAAACAAGCATCATCGGTTATGTTAGAAATCAGGATGTGAAATATAATGTTAAAATTGTTTGCTGATTTTCCACACAGATATGTCAGATCTTCAAAATAGAAACACCATAATTACACAGCAATCTTGGCAAAGCAGCAGGAAGAGGGTGAATGAAAGAAAGTGGGAACTAAAGAACTTATACTCAAAAGAAAGAGAACAACTACCCACCTGAAGGCTGGCTAATACCTTTAAAATGCTATACTGCCTGTCCCACCCCCCCAACACTTTTATCACAGTGTCACCGGTTTTTTCCAGGAGATTTCTTCCTTGATCTATGATTGTTTTTTTCTTCACTTTAACTTTGACTTCAACTTTGTTTCCTTCAATAAGCAAAACTAAACAATTGTACTGATATGTCTGAAGTTGCATTTGTGTTTACTGTTATTTCTTAATGTACAATGGAATAGCCATGATTTTTTTGCACATGGTAACACATCCATATAAAACTGGGCGGCAGCTCATATAATTTGCATGGCTATTATAGTTAACTATAACTAAAACCATAAAAATACATTCTCATTATAATTTATTTTTAAATGTTTTTCAGTTAGTTGAAGTGAAGGCAGCATTTCTCATATTGCATGACTTGATGTACTAAAATAATGAAAACTGAAAATAAAAACTTATTATAATAATAATAATAAAACCACAAAATTATTCTGTGATAATAACATGACACTGATCATTTGGTTTAAAACTGTTTGAAAATATTTGGCATCATATTGAAATCTCAATATGGGATCTGCAAGAAATGGGACCCAAATGCAAAGGAGCAGACAATGGTATTTTGTTAATAAGACGTAGCCTAGAACAGCAGGGGGGATGAGGAGTGAAACAGTCCAAACTGAGCGACACAATACGAGCAGGAGGGATGACCACCGAGACAACCCGAGATAGCCCATTAAAAATAAATTAAAAATAAATACAATTCTGAATTGAAGAAGAAACTAAACTAGCCTAGAATGCACCAAATCAAAAACTAAAGCTAGTCAGGACTAGAGAAAATAAAACAGAAACAAGGATACAAAAATACTGGGTAAATAAATAAATCACTAGAACAAGATCAGAGGATAATTTCCAAACGAAGAACAAGAAAACACCACAACAAACCAGCAGAGCAACAAGGGAAAGGAGCACAATATAAAGGGGCAGAGCACGAGGAACAGGATTAGTAGTAGCCAAAAAAAAAAAAAAAAAAAAAAAAAAAAAAAAAAAATTGTATGGGTCAAAATTTTTCTTTTATGCCAAAAATCATTAGGATATGAATTAAGTAAAGATCATGTTCCATGAAGATATTTTGTTCATTTCCTACCGTAAGTATATCAAAACTTATTTTTGTTTAGTAATATACATTGCAAAGAACTTATTTTGGACAATTTTAAAGGAGATTTTCTCAGTATTTCGAAGTTGTATCTCAGCCAAATATTATCATATCCTAAAAAAAAAACACATCAATGGAACACTTATTTATTCAGCTTTCAATTTAAACAAAATTGACCATTATGACTGGTTTTGTGGTTCACGGTCACAATTTGAGATCTCTTCTGAAACTCCAAGTTTTTTTTTTCAGAAGAAAAAAAAAATATTTTGAAAGCTTGAAAATTAAAAAAAAATCTAAATTTGCGCTACATGGTAAACAACTGAGAAGTTAAAGTGAAAGTGAATGTTCTCTCCTGCAGGTGTTGTTGACAGGAGTGTGAGATTTTGAAGGTGATGTGATGAGCAGTGTCAAGCCCTGGGTGTTCAGGACTGCACCTCCAAAACACCTCGCTGTTCTCTGTCCACCTCCATACATCTCAAGACACTGTTATTCAAACAAGCTTTTAGTTGACTGGGCTTAAATTTACTTTGGACTTTTTATTTGTTTTAATTTTATTTGAATATTAATGTGGTTGTACCTTGTAAAGCACTTTGTGATTGTGAAAAGCGCTCTATAAATACACTTTACTTACTTACTTACTTATATACATCTCAAAATCTGGAGAGAAAAAAGCCTCAGCACCTGTTTGGATCTGAAGCTTTTTTTTTTTTTTGCAGGAACAGCAGTTAACTATTATGGTTGGTAATAACCTGTAAACGCTGAGCTTTTTTCACTGGCTGATTCCAGAGACTGAAAAGAAACTTTACAGCTGCCTTCCATCGTAAATAACCATTATACTGCAAATTACTCGGTGAGAGGTGTGAGTTTGAGAAATGTGATATATTTTGTTATTTTCCCTTCGTTCCCATCTCTCTGCAGCACACACTGAGTGCTGAAATTGAAAGTTGCCCCGGCGGCTGATACTAAAGCTAAAACTACTGCTGTTGACTCTCTTTTCTACCATACGTCTGTAAATGGGAACACAACAGCTGTGCTCTGTACGCTCTCAATGAATCAGTCGTGACTATAGTGGCATTTTGGAGTGGCCTTTGTTTCCATAATTGACTTCAGCACTGGAGAGCGGCGTCGCCTGCCGTCTCTGGTACTGGGTCAGTCTTAGATATTCAATGTACTATTGACCAACCAAAACTTATCAAAAGAGAGGAAATATTGATCACGTGCTTCTGCCTTACAGAGCCAAGTTCACCGCTTTTACCCAGTGCTATTCCTTTGTGAGGTGGCATTTAGGTGGATTGATCCCTCTGTAAGTCGACCATATGAGAAAGAGCCACATTATTGAGATGGTATTATATAAGAGAGTCCCATGAGCTGAAGAAATCCATCGCAAAGGTTTTAATCATGTGCAACATGTGCACTGACACACATCTAGAGACCCGGTACACGCGTGCCACATGTTCCAGCAGCACTGCTTGGGCTTCCTGCTGGTGTTCAGAGGGTTGGAAATGAGAAAGAGGTGAAGCAGACCACGATAAGGCTATCCGGTTGATCCGGGCTGTGTGGAAAGAGTGTGTTAACCGCAGAGGTTTCATTTGATCATGAAGTCCATTGCTGAGAGAAAGAAGTGTGCAGAAAGGTAACGAGAGTGGCCTGTATCAACTCACACTAAAGACCTTTCACACTTCTGGCAAATATTCTTGTTAAAGAATCATTTTAGAGCCAAAAAGCTAAGTTTTCTTGGCTTTATCAAGGACACCAAGAGCCATTTCAAGATGGCACAAAAGTCAGACTGAAACTGGGAAGAATAATTTGTGTGCTCCGATGCACAAAATCAGCCAGAAGGAGCCATAAACTTTATAAATGTGATTTGTTTCTGAAGTCCATGCTTCATCATCAACTGAATAATGGAAGATGAGGGGATTTTTTTTTTTGTAGCATGTTCAATTTGCAATGTGAAATTGATGTTGTAAGATATTCTGTACAATTCCAATCTTGCATCGCACACAACATGCATAATATCAATACACTGAACCAAACCAATTGATTCCATATGAAAGTACAATCATACTAAAACACCTTTAAGTGTTATCTGCTCATCTTGAGGTTTGGCTCTGCATGATGTCATTGCAGTCAACACTGTGTAGCGACCCTGTGAATTGAACACAGCAATCAGTTTTTTCAATTCTATTTGGTCCTGTTTTATGGACAAGAAATTACACACTTCACATTTAAATGGCCACCACCAAGGGAGAAAATTGGATTCTAAAGAGAAATCTTGAGAGGAAATACAATTTTAATTCTTATTATAATCTATTGACCTGTTAAATGACTACGGAGTTCTTCTTGACATTATGTGAATGTGATGAAACCAGCGCCAAGCACCACTCAACATTTAAAAAATGGCTACATGACATCATAAAACAGCTCATCAGTGTCATAGACAAGGACATCAGAATGAAACATGGTTAACTGTTATATGTACATCAGAGTGTCATTTCCTCATCCACTGCAAGTTTTAATTAACAGATCATACAAACCGTCTGAGAATTATGATTAAAAATGGCAATAAAAAAACTTTTATATCATAAATATTATATCAGAAATTATGGGAGAAAAGCCAAACTGATAAAACTAATGCTGATGGGTGGTGAAACACATAAAAGGACTGAGATCTCTTTAATATCTCAGTTGTTTCTCCCAGACAGAATGAGATTAAATGAAGAGACTCTTGCTCACATCTCCTGCTTCTCAGATGTTTCTCCTGACAGTGTTTCAAAGTCTCTCAACATCTCAAACTGAGCTCACCCATACCAAGATGCAAATACTGCAAAGATTCAGAGATGAACACAAAAATTTCTCATCAAATAATTTAATGTTATCCACAATATTTTAAATTTGTTTCTGTTTCTCCAGACATTTTAGGCATTTTAGAAAAAAAAAAGAATTTAAACCTTACATGAAACCTCCATTGCATTGCAATTTAATAAAATAAACAAAAACATTCCCTTTTAATATCCCTTTTCTTTTTTATCTATATATAGTTTCTGGGTAATTATTTTATAAAATCTTTTTTTCTTGTTGCTGATCAGACTCAGACTGGTTTATGTGAGGCATCTATGAGCTATATATTTTCATTATTAGTATTGAGATATTTTACATGCAAACAGTGGCCAATTAGAGTGGGTATGAACTGGAGAGACGAGCCCCCCACTGAGGAAGTCTCTTAGCGCTCACTTGCTGCAGGGATGCGACAGCAATAAAGCCAAAAGAATCCATGCATCTGAACTCCAGAGAGGGGTCTTGAAAGCAAGGGATTAGCTTTCTGCACCGAGACGCTTTCATCATTTGTACATGCACAAGTTTAATGATGAATCTGAATGTACATTAGAAGACTAACGAAGACCATTTAAAGCTGCACTGTGACTCATGTGCTTTACAATAAGACAATGCATGCAGAATTTAAGCCATGTAGATGGAGACCAGTGCTGAAAAGCCTTCCATGATCAATGCATTTACAGTAGCCAAGGTGACATTTATCACTGCATTTCTGGACAATGCATTTCTTTTTCATTTTACATAACACATTAAATTAGTTACTTTTTAAAACTTGGTGTTAGCTAGCAGTGAATAGGTTAAAAAAAAAAGTGAAAGAAAGAGATCCCATCATAAAATACTATTTTTACAGTATTAAAACCATCTTAAACCAGTTTTAGGTGTTTCGTAGTTTGGGCTAGTTTAATGATTAAGAGAGGTTTTGACACTAACTAAACCACCTTAAACCAGCTAAGACCAGTCAGTATGGAACTGTAGTAATGCTTAGCAGAAACTAGGGTTTCCATGGTAAATTCTGTGTAACCATGGTTAATGTTATGGTAGCAAAAAGACTGACAAAGATGTGTGATAGAGCTGCAATTTTATCTTTCTTAATTACTTGCATCACCGATATTATAAAAACGTTTCTTATTCTCAGTATGTGTCTTGTTATACTGTTTTTTCTTTAGCAAATAACATTATGAACCACACATTCGGCGACAGGGGATCTGATTTAAAAAGCAACACTAAAATCAATGGCCAGAAGCTACAATTAGCCTTAAGAAAACATTAATTTCATTGAAGGGAAGCGTGTGGATGCTGAGTTATTGTCTCCGTGGGTCTGACTGCTGTTATTGCACCCGGGCACCTCTCTCTGTTTCATTTCCACATCACAGCTGGTGTCTGTTTCACACCTGTCAGAGCAATTAAAGCACGCACACATCTACCTCGCTATCTGAAAGAAGACGTAGCTTTGACTTCTGTTGTTCTTGTGTAAAGCAACTTATAATGACCAGAAACGAAGCGTGCCCTCTGAACAAGCATGGACTGTCCTGCACGCTCTCCTCACACTGGAATAAAAATGTTATGGTACATTTGCAAATGCAACTTCTGGAGCTGTTTGCCAAGTTTTATGACTCCTAATTGTCCTTTTTTATTTGACATATCTTGGACAAACTACATCCTAAAGTCTAGTTTTATATTGCTCATTAGTGCAGTAATGAATTCTCTCAGTAACTCTCTAGTGCACAAGTTGCATGAAGATTTCGATTTCTCACACATTCATTTATGTCCCAGCTCAAAAGCCGAGATCGTAAAGTGGAGTTGGAAATCATTTTTATCCTTTGAAAAAAACATCAACAGTTACACACCTCCCATAAGTTGCTGTGATATCTCAAATCTGACTGGCCTTTTTGCTCTTTATTTACTGTGAGTTTAAGAGAGAAAAGAGTTTTATTATGGCTGTATGAGAAGTCTGTCAATATCGAGCAGGTCGTTTCGGGTCATTGCTCACGTTTTCACATGCACACATATTTCCATTAATTTGTCATTTGAA
The DNA here is from genome assembly GCF_003368295.1 of Carassius auratus. NCBI lineage: Eukaryota > Metazoa > Chordata > Actinopteri > Cypriniformes > Cyprinidae > Carassius > Carassius auratus. The sequence continues at coordinate 5,747,135 of NC_039244.1, read as the reverse complement.
AAAATATCACCTCTCCACAATATCTCTTGAGCACATGGGGTTTGGTTGGTTATGATATTTTTTTTTGAAGAAGGTATCAGACTATTTCACCTGTTTCCGAGAGGTTGCGTTTCAAAATGAATCCAAACAGAGAGTTTAATTGAATAAGTGAACCTCAGGTTTGTTTGGGTGTCTAGTCTAAGTCTGATTGCTTGCTGAGGCAACCATCACTTTTTTGTTATTTTCAACATCATTTTCAAATTTTCTACAGTGTTGTAACTATGGCATTTTGGCAAATACTGTTGTTACCATGGTAATATTTTGTACCATTAGAGATGGAAGAATTGTACAGTAAGACAATAAACAGAATGGAAAAAGAGAGAATGAAAGTGAGAGAAAAAGAAAAAGAATTGAGAACAACAACATGTGAAACGTGTGGGCGACGCGATTCATCCTCTTTAATGCCTACAAGATCTATTTTGATGCCTACTGATGACAGCAAATGTGTCTAAGAAACCCCATCTGTCTTTATCATTACAAGATGACCATAAATACAACCACTGACTGACCAACACGGGGACAGAGAAAGGACCAGAAACTTATTCAGTTAACTTACAAATGAAGATCTAATTAAAAAAATCTAATTAATGATTTGAGGAGTACATTCTGCTTGAATAATGAATTAATTTATCAAAATATAACCCTATGAAGCCTGCTGTATCATATATGCACACATTTCTAAGGCCTCAGCATGGTAAAAACTTACTGGACTGAAGAAACTTAACTACGTTTTTTTTAGAAAAATAATATTAAAATGTATCAGATATGATCTATTAGGTTTTTGAAAGACGTTTATTTCTTCATCTCTCAATCATAACTGTGTTGCATTGCATTATTTGCTTTGTAAGCCATAAAAAGCTATATAGCCAAATAAATATCACCAAATTGCATATTGTTGCTCATTTTTCCTCAATTATGAGCTCCACATGCTCCTGTATCATACTATGATCCACAAAAGCCTGCATCAAATATGACTCAACAAAAGACATACAGTATATATATTTTTTTTATTTTTATTTTTAGATTTGACTAAAGGTTCAATAACCTGTTTCATTTCAAAAACAGATTTTTCTGGCTATATTATTTCATATCCATCTTTACAGGGTTTATACTTGTTTTCCAAGTCACACATTATCTATTACTATTATGCTGTTGCTTGTTTTTATGAATATAGGGATTTAAAAACACCCTAAACCTGTTGTAAATACAAAACATGATGTCTGAATCAGCTCAGCTCAAGTTTTGCTTCTCATCCATCACGTTGTATAAAAAATGCAACAAGCAATGCATCTCTTCAAAGCAATGCAAAAGTGCTAATCAACCTATGAAGGTAAAGTATGCCAGTCTAAACTGATCTCAAAGCATTGAACATAGGTTGCATAAGGGCTCCGTGTAAAGAAAACAGCATAAATGCTTTGGTAAGCTGAAGTGCCTTTTTTTGCGCTCATGCTGTCACCTCGATGACAAGAAGAGCAATTCCCAGAACAGTGAATTAGGAGATCATCATCTTCTAAATTTTCCAGCTCAGTGGGCAGTCACTTGTGGTGTGTGAGGGGGTGTCGCTCCTCAATTACACAAATAATAGGACTGTTTCTCATGCTGATCACACTGAACGTGAAACCCCTGGACTTCTGAATCAGAATCGTGTGATGCCAGACTCAGAAACCCCACTCACACCTTCAAGCTTCAGTGGTTTTCCTGCTGATTAAGTTCATTTTTATCTGGATTTTCTTTCTTTCTTTCTTTCTTTCTTTCTTTCTTTCTTTCTTTCTTTCTTTCTTTCACAAGTGTGTGAAAGTATTTTAGTAAATAAGGCAGCATTTTAGTGGCATAATATTTTTAGAATAAAGTCCAAATTAAAGTTGTTATATTGTGTGAATGAAGTTCATTAATGTGAAAATTCCACCTACTCTGTTTTATTGACGATTTTTTTTAAAAAACTTATTTATCAATTACATGAGACATTAATTTTATTAAGTTTTTCAACATATCTTCTGATGTTCATTCATGTCATCTTGTGCTGTGACTAGAAGAAAAGAGGAAAATACGATTGATTCACATGTCGCCTGAATTGAGGTGAATGCAGTGATCCCACACCACATTAAAGAGCAGAAAAATTAATTATTGATTGTATTTTGTGATAAAAGTTACAGAATTACAGACAATTTGTATAACATTAACATACAAGTAACAAAATGCTTATTGTGCTTTGCCCAGCTGTTTTCATTAATTTTATGGTAATTATTCCTAAGTCAACAATGCATCAGTGTCAGTATCATATAATCTCAAGATAAGCATGCTCAACCGATCACATCAGGTGGCCACAGCTCTCCACATTCTCCAGTCATTTCACTCATTTCGGTTAGCTGTGGATTATGAGCACGCACAATAATAAAAGATGCTATGAGTGATAGACATTTTCTCCAATTACTGTCCAGAGGTGAATGAGCAGTGAATGTGTGGAAGGGTGTGAGGTCAGTTCTAGAGCTCTGACGTTAATCACCTGTTCTGCGTCTGATATGAGTCGATGGTGTTGTCTAGTAATGGCTGATTCGACCTGCTGTAAAGTCCACTGGTTGGGGAAGCTCTCAGACTAAGAAATAAGTCACTTTCCTGCTGGTGAGGTATCACTAGGCCTTCCTAATTGCACCCAAACGAACAAACATTAAAGCTTCGGACAGGTCCAGTATGTCTGTGTGCTGACAGAGCTGCCCTCCCGATACTCTTTCTCTTTTACCTCCAATCTGCATTTCATTCTCTCAATCCTCCTCTGATCTCCCCGTCCACCTGTCCTCTTCTTTCCGTACAGCTTGTCTGATGTGCAGATGTTTCATGGTTCTGTTCCACTGTTTCGAGACGTGCCGTGACTGGTCAAGCTGCCTGAAACTGAGCTTAATTGACAGCCTTCTCCTTGTTCTGAATTCAATTAGCAGCAGAGAACCAAAACCAGCATCACGCACATACTACACCTGGCAGTTTGTATGAATGAAGAACGTTTTGGAGAACTGGAGACACAAATACAACTAGAGATAACTGTAATTGGTTTGGCCAATAGATATTCTTACTTATTGGGTTTGTGAATAAATGGCCCCTTTTTCTGGGCCATTTGCATGCTTTTTTTTATTTTTTATAAACAGCCACCATTCTCAAGTGAAAATTTGGAGATTACCCATTTACTATTAGACAAAGACAGAAACAAAGATGATACATTTACAATGTGTACAATAATTACTATCATTATTATATGGTTTTATATGTTTATATTACCCAGTCCATTTCATTAGTGATTCCTTTTCTCTGCAAACACATGGATCAGTAATTTAGGGGATTCATCTCTGCATTTTCCGGACCCATATATGTACAAGGACTCAATTTACCTTCTTGAGCAGAACAGAATCCATTTCCACACGTCCTCATTTGGTGCGGGGCAGTAAACTGCAATGAAATCAGCATGAGCACTCAGAACAATGCAGTTCAATTAGTTGCTTGTTTGTGTTCAGCACTCTCTTGCTTATTAATTCACTCATTTTTCCACATCTCATCTCAATCTCTAAATGAAAATATTTACCAAGACAGTAAAATCGATGGCGATGATGACTCCATAAAATGAACGCCTGGAGGGGATGGGTGCCAATATCTGAACGGAAATTGGAAAATGGATCATCCTCCATCTGTTTGGTTCTCTTATTGACAATAGGGCAGAAAATCATGGAGAGAAAGAGCATCTCATGGTCCACCGTTATTCACCAATGACAGCATCCATTTCTCAGCTCAAGACTGAAATGGAATACAGAATGAAAGAGAAATATCCAAATAAATCTAAACTATTTCTCCTAGTTATGAGATTAAATGCAGAGAAAGTGTAGACTTTGGAATAAGAATAAGACAAAATATGAGAAGTAATAAAATTTACAATTTGCTCATTTATATCTCTTTTGATTTCAGAAAACACATCTGTGTCTACAATTTTCAAATTATGACTAAATTGTCATTTTAGGCCTTCACATTTTTCCCAAGAATTCCTCTGAATTGAGTTGAAATAGCATCAGAATGACGTTTCCTTGAGTGTGTAACAAAAACAACATTAACATGCAAGGTATGAGTTAACTAGTTAACAAAAATAATCTATTACCACTGACTGTGCGCATCACTAGTATTCTAATTAAATGTTAATGCTTTGGCTATTTATGTAGAGCTGTAAGATCATCCTGACCGGCCTGCGTCCTAATGTTCACGTTTCGCTCTTGGCAGCACATCTCGACTCATTAGGCTGGAAGCCACAGGTAAACGCATTCTCATTAGCCTCTTTTCTAGCTCACTAACATAACTAATGAACCCAACAAACATCAGAAGAACCATATTCGTCTGAATGAGACATTTTTTACTTTGCTGGTTATTTTTACATGCAGTGTGTGCTGACATTGCCTAGAACAGAAGATTTGGATGCTCTCAAGTATGGTACATACGTAAGCACTTCATTAACAGGACTGTTTGTTTGGAGGACAGCCTGTTCTCTCATGGTTAACTTGAAATGGTTGTTTCAGACTTCATAAGAACGGTTGTATTATCGCTAGTCTTCAAATATACCAAATGAGCAGTGGTGCCATCCGAAGAAGCAATGATTAAACTAAGCATGTAACGTATCGGACTGTTTCAAAATGAGCCAATGTTAAAATAAATAAATAAATAAATGCTGTTAACTGTTATGTCCAAGATGCAAGTGATTTTATTTCTCCAGTAGAAAAGTAAAGATGACTGTTTCAGCTGAAACCGTGGAGGAGCACAAAATTAATACCAAAGGTTCTTATGAAGCGAAATGATCAGTCTGTGCAAGAAACTGAACATTATTTACAACATTATTTCCTGTAATAATCAAGTGACATCTGGTTCGTAAAATAATAAATCTTTTTAACCATTTTTTTTTTTTTTTTGAACCAGTTCACCAAATCGGACTGAACCATTTGAAACATTTCACAGCTCGTGAAGCAAAGCAAAGTTACCCAATCACAACTCAATGTTGGGTGTGCCTGAGAGTCACTCCGACTCAAAATGAGTGAAAATCCCAGCGTATATGATCCTATGATACTGGTTTTATCAAACTCATTCAGTGCTCCAGTTCCTTCAACAGTCACTAAACTGAACCGAGCACTTGAATGAAGCAGCGAAATGAACGCTTTTATTATTTCTGTGCTAGTTTATTCACTTTATATGCTTTAGGCATGTGAAAAGTCCACATTTCACATGCTTATTGGGTGCTTAATAATATAATTTTGTATATGTTACAGGATTGTGAGATTACATAAATGAACTAGTAAATTTAACCAGTTCATTGAAACATACTGTCAACCATTTAGCGGAAAACAGGTAATAATGATATAAATGATGTTCGGTTTCTTGCACAGACCGATCGTTTCACTTCATAAAACCTCAATATATCATCAGGAGCCACAGGTATTAATTTTTCCTTGATATGCTTTTTATTCTCAATAACAGGCAGCCGCTGACTTGCATTTTATTTATCACCAAGGACCACGGTTTCAGCTAAAACATTGTTACTCTTCTACTGAAGAAAAAAAAATCACCTATATCGTGGATGGCCTGAGGGTGTCAAGTCAAGTTTATTGTCAATTCTTCCACATGTACAGCACATACATATAGAGATTTGAGTATTGCATTACTCTCAGACTCATGGTGCAAAAAAAAAAAAAAAAAAAAAAAAAAACCTATTCAAATAAGGGCATTTAATAAAAAAATTAAAAATAAAATAAAATGAAGTAAAGCAGCATAAGGCACATGGCAGATAGAGTGCAAAGCAGTGAAGTAAACAAACAGTGCAGATATAATGATTGTAGTGCAAAACTGACACAAATAGCAAATCATGAAACAAATCTGTATGATGCACTCTCAGCTGGTTTTGCATAATTTCCTATCTACAAACTCACTGCAGCTTCTCTGACTGAATAAAACACTCTAAAATCAAAGATTTGTCAAGCAAAAAAAATCAAGCATGAATACCAAAGTGGTACGGGGAAAAAATCATTTGACCTCACCCGCACACCACAGGGTTCAGATGACCTCTGACCTTAAATATTGTTTCCTGCCAAAAGAAAGTTAGAAAAGTTTACTCCACTGTTCAGCTGCTAACAAATAGTCCTACTGACTGACCTGATTAATACTGCATCAAGCTATTTATAAATATTCATGCTGTTATTTAAACTGTGGCGTGTTATGTACATGTTTTGCTTTGTTTTCAGTGTTTGGGTGCAAGTCAAACTCTGGCTCAGCTGGCAACTCAAACAGCTGCAAAGAGAGATTCGATGGGAAATGGCCTGACATTGTTCACAAAGTGATTATTAATAAAGCTGAAGCCATTTCTTGCCAAATAAAATGACTAAACAATATAATATTCCAAAGCTTTATCAGCTTAGTTGGCCACTGAAGCTTAGGTTTTTTTGCACTTTGCATTGGTGTTTCTTCAACTAGAAACACTTTGATTTTTTAGATTATTAATAATATTAATATGCACAAAATAAATACAGCCAAATTTTAGTAGACACATATTAGTAGTAAGATTGTTAAAGTGTGCTTTGAAAGTACATAGTTTAAGAAACACCTACATACAGTGTGTGACCTTCTTGAGCTGTTTGTGAACCTTTCACATTTTTGGTCACTTTTACCTGTTTACTTGCTGCACATGACACCATATGTCACTCACATCTGGCATGGACATTTTCTTACTTCTGCAGAAACAAGGAACACTTAATAAGTACACTATAGGCTAATTAATCGTGTTTGACGTTTCCACATTTTGCACCAAACGCCCACTCACATTTCATTCATCAAAAATATAATTTGGCTTTTACACTGAATGTTCTGTATCGTGATTTACCACCAGCAGCTTTGTTACAGACAGAACACTTACTGTAATGGGATGGACAGGTCTCCCTTTCTCTGGAGAGTGAGAGAAAGTGAGACAGCTTTAATCTGAGATGTTTAACCCGCAGGTCTAGAGTTCAGAAAGCATAAGATTTTGTAGTCAGATCTTGATTTTATATAAAACACAGACATGCCATCTGCATCAGTTTAATGATTAGAACTGCTGCTGTAAACTGCTTTAATTGTCAACAACTAAATCAAGCATAAAGAAATTCATTGCTCGAAATTAAAGAAACATTAACTGAAATAAAAGAATAAAAAATCATTGTATTTCAGCTAGCTAACTAAATATACTAAAACCGAAAACTATTTATTTACTATTTATAAAAACGAATAAAAATCACAAAAACCAGACAAAATCACTAAAACTCAAACAAAATCAAAATAGTAACAAAACTAAGAATCAATGATTCTAAAATTCTTCTCAGCTCAGATCTTGCAAAAAAAAAAAAAAAAAAAAATTAGGCATACAATGTAAATTTATAGATTTTCAAAAATATATTTTATCATTCAAATCTATTATTAAGATTTTCTATCATAAGGCTTTGTGTCTCAAAAATTCATTTGCAAAATATGCTTGTTTTTCTAGCAGCAGTCCATTTTTTCAAGTTGCATTGATTAAAAAAATATATTTTACAATTAAAATCTATAAATGTATTTTACTTCAGCTAGTAGTCAAGGCAATATTTCTCATTTTAAGTAAAATAACTCAATCTAAATAAACTAAAACTAAAATGTAATTAAAAACAAACAATATGAACATAAAAAAACTAAACTAAAATTAAAATATTAACATAAACAATAAAAGTATATCAATGATACTACAACAAATCTGTCAACAGCCCAACTCTTGCAAAGAGTACACTTATTTTCGAGAGGTGTAGAGAAGTGGTCTGAACTGGCAGGCATTTCTAGCCGGCTCGTAGCCGATCATCTACAGTGATGAGGCCCCTGCAGATTTTTCTTGATGGATGACTATAAATACTGGAGCTGGTCCACAAACACCCTTCAGCACAGCGGCTCTCTTCTGACTCACTGAGATCTTTTAATAGCGAGCCTAGCGTGCTGTCGAGGGCTGGAGGCTTTGGAACCCCGCTTGTTTGATTAGCCACTTCACCTCGGACTGTTTCTTCACTTTTGATTCACACTGAGAAAATGCCGGTCATTCTGTATGAATGCTGAAACACTGAGTAATGTTTTGGTCAGTAGGTGTGCAGTATGGCAGGGCTATTCAAATCTTGCCCTGGAGAACCAGTGCACTGCAGAGTTTAGCTCCATCCCTGATCAAACACACCTGAGCCTGTTAATCAATGTCTTTGTGATCATTAGAAAATCACAGGTATTTGTGTTTGTGTGTCTTCCTGGCTGCAAAAATAACCATCTTGTAACTGTATGCTGTTCTTCAAATACTAGATAAAAAAGTGCACACAAAAATAAAAATGTGTTAAAATGTGCTCATCCTCAGGGCATCCAAGATGTAGATGAGTTTGTTTCTTCATGGCAAACAGATTTGGGGAAACTTAGAATTACATCACTTGAATGGGTGCCGTCAGAATGAGAGTCCAATCATTGTGAGATTATTGTGATAAAACATCACAAGTGTTCCACACCACTCCAGTCCATTAATTAATGTGTTGTGAAGTGAAAAGCTAAGCCATGTGATCGGCTAGAGACAAAAAAAGCAGCAAAATCTGACCACGCCCCCAGCACTTATTATCTAAAAACATGGAAATGCAAATAAATGTTTAATGTTTATTTTTTTTAAGCTTCTGCAAATTGCTCTAACCTGTTCAAACAGTAAATGTTGTCGTCTTCGAAATCATCAGCCATCCAAAATTGGGATTAAGTAATTTAATAGAGAAGATTGTTGTTTTCATGCAGCTAACTTGTACCAACAGCACTCAACCGCTAATTAGATAGTTAGCTGAAATGGAAAATAATATGGCTCCCATCCTATTGCCATAGCAACAAGAACAGTGTTTCAAGGTACATGTCATTTTGAGTAAAATCTATCTATCTATCTATCTATCTATCTATCTATCTATCTATCTATCTATCTATCTATCTATCTATCTATCTATCTATCTATCTATCTATCTATCTATCGCAACATATGACACATAACTCAAAAGAAAACAAACACAACCGTAATACCGATCCGATTATTATAAAATGCTCTGTTGCAACATAAATAATGGCAATGGCATTTGGTAACAGTATCAGCACAGTAAAAACCATTTTCAAATCTGAAATAATTAGTTATTTATTTGGTGTACTTTAACACTGCAATGCTGTGCAATGTCATATTGAGTTATGTTCAGTATTTTGTATGTAATAAATCTCAAACAATACAGAGCTAGATATCTCCTAGTTAAAGGGGATGATTATTAATAATGCTTTAGCACACATAAATGGTCACATGACTCTATCTGATGCTGAGTGCCGTTAGCAAGAAGCATGGAAACAGCCTCTTGATGCCGAGTGTAATTACTCCACTCCACTGAACCTGGAAAAACTCTTGGAATATCCCTCTAGAGACAATCAGCCCAGGCAAAAAACACTACAGGCAAATCCTCTGTTTTCTCATTACCTTTGGGCTATTTAGCCTCCGTAACATGCCTTATTCAGACTTTGGGAAAGAAAACATCTAAAGTACCATTTAAATGTTTATTTTATAGCACTTTATGTATTCTTTGTATATATTAATTATACACACATCTTTAAAGGTCATTTTCTCAAAACACCGCTTCAGAAGCACATATACTACCCTTCAGAAGTTTGGGATCAGTAAGATTTTGTTGCATTTATTTAATCAAAAATACAGTAAAACCATTAATACTGTGAAAATAAAATTGAAATACTTCAGTATACTGCAAAATGTAATTTATTCCTGTGTTCAAAGCTGAATTTTCAGCATCATTATTCCAGATTTCAGTGATCTTATAGAATTCATTATAATATGTTTTTTTTTAAAGAAAATAAAAATGTTAAATTGGTGAAAAGTGATACTAATGATCTACTTCTATGTTGAATAAATGCTGTTCTTTTCATGTTTAATACATCACAGAATCCTGTAAAAATGTTTTTACTGTATTTTTGATCAAATAAATTCAACCCTGATAAGCATAACTGGTGGAATATGATGATAATCTATAAATTATTATTTTTACCCTATTCACCTGTTGTGTCTTGCCTTAAAAACAAGTTGACTTCATCCATCTTTCGGCTTTGCATGTGTGTTTAAGATGGTTGAGGAAATGTGTTTCTTTGGATACCGACATCATTGACTTTAATGTGACGAAGGGGAAAAAAAAGAGGAAGAAACAAAGAGGATGCGGATGAAAAAGAGCTTGTGATGGCAAGAGAAAAAAACGGATGAAAGAAAACAAAGCCAGAGCTGGATACGACAGGACAGAAGAAGGCCGCTTCAATCATGACTGTGCGTTACAATCCTCCAGGACTCATTTTAAGAGCACTTTACAACCTCACACCTAAAACTTACCCATTTCTCCTCAACTTCTATTTCATTTGTTAAAATTAATCCCGAAAGGCCTTGATTCAGTTCTGTACGCTTGGGATTTTTACACGTCTGTCTTCATATAAGAATAAATAAATATTTTCTCTGTGCTTTTGTGACAATCAGTCAGTTTGTCACGTCCTCCTCGTATTGTTATTAAAGCTCGTCCTGAGTGGCTGCCAGTGGGAGACATGAAAGAGAAATTCTGATTTCTGACAAACACCGTCACAATGTTCTCCATACTCCGCGTCACGCGGTGGGATAGGAGCGCGCTTCCAAAGGAAATGTCAGCGTGAGATCATGAGACTGACAGCGGCTCACAGCGACACGACTCATTTCAAGTGTGTCAGTTTGACTCGTACACCACGTGAGGAGGAACACAAAGAAGTTGAGGACTTATTCTGCTTTCTCTTGTGGCATCGATGGGAAACCTTTTACAGAGAATAAATTGTACAGAAGGGCATTAAAAGATGTCTGAGGTCTGACTGGAAAAGTTGCAACAGATGTGTTGCCAATGGGCAGTCCTTAATAGTATAGAAAGGAATATATATATATATATATTCTTTTCTATACTATTAAAATATATATTCCTTTCTATACTAATAAAATATATATATTTTGTATGTGCATGCTAGCATTGGACAACCATTTTTTATTAAGCAAGTATACATTTCTCAATACACTTTTTTAGATGTACTGTAGAAAAATAGCAAGAGTGCCAAAGAATACCAAAGCAATTTATAAATGTAACAAAAACCTAAAAATGTATTAATATTCATTAAACAGACAGGTCCAACTCCAACTGGATCCCATTGAAAAAATTAGATTAATGCACATTTTATATTAATGCATTGAATCACAACTAATTGTACAAATATACTTTGTGGATTTACTTATTCATTTCATTTAATAAAATAGAATAAAAATACATCCATCCTCCATACTGCTTATCCTCTGTATGTCATAGGGAAATAAATAAAAAATAATAATAAAAAAAAACATTAAAATAAAATAAATATTATTTTTTTCTCCCATGACAGTTACCCATCCACTCTTCTTAATTAAATTAAAACACTTCATATCCTCTAAAGACTGAAAGATAGATCTTGATTTATCCCTATTCATGACACAACTTGGAAAACGAAGCACCAGTCAAAAAGATCTTTTGACTATGAATTATTGATCTATTGAATGCTTCAGGAGGAATATACTCATTTCTTTCCACCAAATGTGTGTCTAAAGAGCTGCTTCAGTGTTTCAATAATTCTCCCAGCATGCCTCCACCAACCAAAACCAGGATGATTTGACAAGTGTGGAGAGAGACACAATTAAAAGACATGGCATTTGAATTATCTGCAACAGAAATGAGGGTGGCAAATTGTCTAGTTATAATAGTTACTACGCCTCTGCCGAAACCTCCATCTGAACCTGTGTACAAGCGTCTGCATTGAGAACAGCAAGTCAAACCTGTTTTGTTTCCTCTCACTTCGTACATCTATGTACCATAAAATACTCTAAAATGGATTTACTTGTTATTCTGTCACCTTACACAATAAAAGTTTGGGGTCAGCAAGATTTTTGAAAGAAGTTCATTTCCATCCATTTGCCTTAAATTTTTGAGAATTTCCAAGCATTCCTGTAAGAAGGGAGGGAATCATATTCAGTAATAACACCACCATTTCCTTCCTGTTTGTTCCAGTCATCCTTCGATCTCTAATTTCCTGGAAACATTAGCTACTATGGTTGCAGCATCTCTGGTGGTCGATTTAACAGATGCGACTCTCCCTTCGAGCGCTAATAGCTTGATTATTCATAACTCCAGTACACGTCTCCAGGAAATAATAAATGAATAAGTCTTGCACGTGAAGAAGGAGATGGGGGGTGTTTTTGAATCCCGGCACTGATGTGATGCATGCTCATTAAAAAAGACTGGGAAGGTTAGTGACAGTAACACTAAATGGGCTACTCGTCTTCCACATGAGCATGTTAACCGTCATCTCACCATGTCTCCTAATGAGGAGGACAAAAACATCCCCTGAATGATTTTCTGAGCAATTTCAGTTTGACAATGTAAACACGGGAAATACAGACGAGGGACTTAATTGCTTTGGGAAAAAAAGACTGAGTGAGAAAAAAAAGTGTTTATGGAAGTGTGATTGTTACTGGGAAAATTTGTGGAATTCTACTATAAAACATTTTTTGTTATATAAAGTAAGATTTTAATAGTAGAATTTTTTTTGCCTTGCAACCTAATTGAAATAAGTTAATTATAGTCAAATGTTAATATATATATATATATATATATATATATATATATTATATATATATATATATTATAGTATATATAATATATATTATATATATATATATAATTTAGTTTTATGTTATAAAAATGATAATAATACTGACAAAAGCACATAGCACATTTACTAAAAATATGAAACTAAAATAAAAAATGACAATTGAAAACATAAAAATGAAGCCAATTCAAAATGTTAATAAAAACTATTTAAAATTAAAACAAAAGATATAAAATGAAATTAATTCAGTTCAATTAAATTTAAAATATGAATAAAGCAAGATAGTTCTGAGGGTTTGCATAAAAAATAAATATAATCAGTTAATAAATAACTCAAAACTTTCATGCAAGAGCATATTTCAAAAACTATGCTACAAAAATGACTTGCTATGAATGGCAACTGAATGCCATTAAACTGAAACTAAACCATTAAGTTCACCATTACACAAAAACTTGACATGACTAGTCAGTTGTTGAGGCTGACTAATTATTTAGAATTTATTATTTTGAAACCCTGGCAATTTAGGAGGAAAAGCAGCAAAGCCTGCAATGTGAAAAGTGTTTACACAGTCAATAAGGCACAACAGCAGAAATAGCCTGTTTAATTCTAAAGGCCAAAGAGAAGGTGGGAAGTAGTCATGAAAACTAAACAGTTTGGCCCAAGAATCCATGACTAACATGGGGGAATATAAAAGATTTGAAAAACTTAAGACATTATACTTCAATTTACTGATCATTCTTGTTCATGACACCTAAATAAAACCCAAATAAACAAGTATATGTGTTTTTACCACAGATAAGGAGAAAGTGTCCACACGGCTTCACAACAACAACAACCCTGAATCCTGAACAACACACACATAAAACCATTGGGACGGTACACTAGAGTGATCACTGCTATCTGTGTGGGTTAATTTGGTGCTTTTGACACATCACAGATGGCCATCAGTCAGCGGTTCAACAGCCATAGAGCCAGTGTTGACAGGAGGATATAATGCTCATGATTGGAATAAAACTGACACACTGGCTCTTCGCCAATGTTGGGAATGGAACACTAGCTACTAGTTTTCAAAAATAGTAGTATATATATTGTTCCACAAATAAACCTTCTGGACAGTAGAATGCAAGCAGAGCCATCATACCTGGAGAAATCATTACTCCACTGAAGTATATGATTTGAAGATCCCCATCTTTGTGCATAGATGCTCACCTCTGAACCCTACTGGTTTTAAGCCATAACTCTGGAGCTGCTGGAGTTAATGACATCAGAGAAACATACACAGTACCTGTGCTTTAACCAAGCAGACAAGGCAAATCGAATCTGTTTAATACTGGTGAAACATTTAAAGTTGTTGCAAACTTGTCGAGTCAAACAGAGCAGTGTTGTGAAAGCTGCTTGCACTCTTCAGGAAGTTAAAATAAGAATGTCATGCTTATAGCTGCCTTTGCATATTAAACTATCGGACAAAGTATTTTACCATCCACACAGCACATTTTAAACTATTATCTTGAGTGTTCAACAGGTTACGTCAAATAAGGAGAGGCCACCGAATGTTGATGACAGACAGTTTTCAAAAACCCAGACTGAAAATGAAAACAATAAAGTGGGTTTTAAAAGCCATAGTTGAGCTAGAGGTACTTGTCTGTTGCTCATTTATAGCTTGGGAAGTTCAAAAAGCTTCAATTGTTTATAAAATTCTGTATTTTATAAACAGTTTTTCTGTAATATAACAGAAATAATCATTTGACATAAAGAAAGAGTGTAAAAAATTATTTAGCAGCCCCAATTGTTTCGCTTTACAATAATTTGATGAGAAATGATTAAGACCATAATCATCATCCAGGGTTGGGATGTAATAAAAAAAAGTAAAAATGGTTCCTTTAGTTTAGTTCCTTAACTAGTGTTCGATAATGAAAAATGACTCTCATGAGCTGGTTCCTTTTGGTGAATTAAAAAGTATAGACAGCAAAATAAAAAGTTTCCAATTCACAACAATTGACTGAGCCTTTTTTTTTAAAGTAAATCAACAACCTAACTAGTACAGCATAACTAGTTTCCTTTTAGTGAATTACATTTATATGGCACTATAAAGCTTCAGATTCACCATCAAATGACTCTTTTGAGCCAGTTCTTTTTAGTGAATCAAAAACATACGGTGCAAACAGTGCAGTCGGATTCACAAAAAAAAAAAAAAAAAAAAGACACTTACTGTATGAGCTGGTTCTTTTGAATCAAAATACTTGATCCTCTTTTATTCATTTCACAAACAAATAACAACAAACTCATATATGACCTCAAAAGACTCATGAGGTACTGGTTCGTAATGAATGAACAACTCCAAGCAAAATAAGATAGTAATGACATATCACACAGAATTCTGGGATGCAGAAGTCTTATTGCTTTGCAGGAGCAACTATTTTTTAGGCCGACTGTATCTGTCTTCTCTAAATGTAAAATTATAATCACAGATGACATATGCAGATATCAGAACGGAGGTGCTGTAAGGACGGATGGACGTGTTTATTTGAGGCTGATTCATCAGTCTAAGTGAAACGGCTGCATTCAGCACAGCATGCTCATTAGGAGATGCTTCTGCACTGAAACCAGACAGAACATTTTCATTTTATATGCATTCTGACACTTCGCAAGTATAAGTCTTGCAGAAAGACGAACTCTAATTTCAAACTCAGAGTGACTGAGCATTAGGCCACTTTCTCACCTTTCTGTTGTGATCCCAGTCAGACTGACGTCAGAGTTTGATTCATTTGTTGGTGCGAAAGCACTTTACTGAAGTTAAAAAGGTCTGTTTTAATAGGTTTGGTTCATGTGAACTCCAGTACACAGTTTCGCAAATTAGTATGAAACAACCCACTAATGATAACATATACTGCAATTTGCATATTCTTCTGATCACACACTTATAGTTGAATGCATTTCTAGTGGCTGCTTGCCTTTGGATAAACTGCTTTAGTGTTTTATGTGATGCAACCATGGTCTTTATGGATAACCAAAGGACAATACTCATCCAATGAACTGAATTTTAATTGATTTTTTGTGATAAAAAGTTCAGTATTCTGTGAAAACATTTGCACAACTTCTTAACAAAGTCCAAAACCATTATTCATTGAAAGTAGGCTGCAAAAAGACTCGTTCTGCACTTCTGTCACCTTATAATAATAAAATAGAAATAATGACCGCCCCCACATTAACACTTCCATGCCTACACATCATCAACTACTTGTCTTCCAAAGGATACCAGTGTTAGGACTGAGTGCATGGCTAAATTGATTTTTAAAACATTGTGCCAGATTCATGTCATGAATGTGCGTGACACAATTTACTGTAGATTGTGTAATGAACCAACTGTGAGCTATATTTGTCAGACAAATGGCAAGGAAGAAAACAAGAGCTTAAAAGAATGTTCCTGTGATCTAATACCATTTACCAAGTTGCTGGGACTCAAAACCCTAACTTCACTATCCTATCTACACTCAAAAATGACATTTACTGACTTTGTTGTTCAGAATATTTTCCCCATACACCGAAAGCTCATCTTTAAGCTTATTTTCCATCATCATAATTTTAGTTGTTTTTAATTTTCATTTTCTTCATTTTTAAAAAAATGCAATATTTAAATAATAAAATTTGAGATTTTACACAGTATATTATTATGTCATTCTTTTGGTATTCGATTGAAAGAAAAAATAACAATGCAGAAGGCAACAAAAAAGCGGGCATTACTGAATCTTGAGGACATATATATAAATTCAGGCACACTGAACAAATCAATATCATATAATCATACACTCATTAACCATAATTACTGTGTTCAACTGCCCAACCGCTCTGATGATCGAGCAGTTCTGAATGTGAGTATGCCCACTTTAAATGCGAGATGAGTGCTAATATTTTGGGATTCTGATAGCCCATGAGATGATGTTTGAATAATGTTGTCTGCTCTCCAGCAGTGAAAACGATTTATAGGATTACTGAGGCCTTTTTAGATCATTACTTCACCCAAAATGTAATTGACTTGCCCTCATGTCAGTCCAAACTGGACTTTCTTTCTTCTGGGATGTTTTGAAGGATGTTCATGCTGTTCTTTATAAATAAAATGATACACCAGGAGCAGCAAGGTTTAAAAACTAACAATTAAAGCAATAGCTCAGAAACCGTTGCTTCCAGCTAAAATATGATCTTCTATCCATTATACTGCCTTCTCCAGTATTAAAGAAGAAGTCTCATTTGAATCAGGAGAGAAATATGCACAGATCAAGCACCTCTTACAAGCCAAAACAGATTGTCTGTGGATTTCGATGTGAGGATAAGAACAGGAGATGGACTTTATAAAAGCAGGTACAGACTTTAAAAAGCAAAGATTCTTAATTAAAAACATCTTTTCAACATCACAAGACATTAACTGATGGACTGGAGTGGTGTGGGTTACTTGTGATTATTGTGATGTTTTTATCAGCTGTTTGGACTCTTGTTTTGACGGCACCCATTCACTGCAGAGCATCTATTGGTGCATGACATATTTTATTTATTACACTGCATCAGCAGTTGATTGGAACTAAAAGTTTTTTAGACGTCCAAAAACTGTATAAATTAGTACAGTCTAGTACATGCCTGCAAAAAAATGTAATTACAAAATGTTAATCTAAATCATAAGCTTCTTATAATTATATACATTCTTTTTATAACAAAAATAATAGTGCTCCATGACACTAATAATTCATGGCTACAAGCTTTATCTGATCAGTGCTTCACGCTTGGATCACCATGAATTATTTCAAGATGATGTGTTTAATTTCTCCATTTTCAGCTAATATGCAGCAAAACTGTGTAAGTTGCTTTTCCTGAATGTAGTAAACACTGCGGCTATCAACACATGAATCTGTTAAAGCGGCCCAACACAGAAACATTGGCTCATCCAACATTGATGCCAGCTGCAGGAATCACACACTTCACCTTGAAGCGAGGAGCCTGCCAGAAAAAGAAAAAAAAGTATCGTCCCACACATTATCTGTGGATTATGAAATATTGTTTACATAGCCGAGATGTAGAAACTCAAACACTTAAATGAGTTCGACTGCTCATACATCCAAGATCTCTCTGAACACAAGGCCATTTGTTTAAAGCAACTTGAAATGTCCGTTTCAACATCATTCTGACGGTAACAACTCCTCTAATAATGTGAATTCTGTTTCCTTTCCCA